>NC_081160.1:202308-314808 GCF_012432095.1 Onychostoma macrolepis | reverse complement strand
GACTCAAACAACTACACACAATAAGACTGTTTATGACTCCATCTGGTGAAGTCAATGTAGACTAAAAACACGAAAGGGATACTTCACCCAAAAATGAACACAGTCATCATTTACTCGTCCTCAAACTGTAGGAGTGTCTTTCTCCTGCTGAACATAAAAGTAGACATTTTGAATTGTGTAGATTTGATGGTACCCATTCACTCCCACTGTCCTGAAAAAATCCTACGTTAGTCAATGGATACCGTCAAAGTTTGGTTTCCAATATTCTTCAAAATATCTTCGTTTACGTTCAACAGAAGAAAGAAACTCATACAGGTTTTGAGGGCGAGTAATCGATGACATAACCATCCCTTTAAAATCAAAATCTGGATAACGTTATGAATGCAAGCTTGTTTAGATATATCATGAATTCCAGAATCCCATCAAATTATGTAATTATTGTCTGAGGAACATGATGGCATGAACTCCACTTGAGTGTCGGCTACTATATCTATAAATAAAGGCTTTAGATGACATGAAATTGAGGTCAAATATCTAATCCAGGTTAAAAAAAATTTTTTTAAAAAATTAAAAAGTACACTTCCATAATATAATTAAAGTGCTCTATTTTTTGTACTATATTGAAAATGATTCTTTAGTACTTCTTAAGATAAACTTAAAGGGGTCCTATTATGCTCTTTTATAAAGTCTTGATTTTGTTTGGGGGTGTACTAGAACATGCTCTCATGAAACGACTCGATTAGTTCCGGGTTTGATGAAGGCCCGCCTTCCGAAAAACGAAATGTGTTGTGATTGGCGAACAGCTTAGACGGTGTTTCAGTATTGCCCCGCCCCTTGCCAAAGCAGCAAGTTCGTCAATATTGCCATCAATTCAGACCCCGAGAATATCGAACAAGAGGATCGCGCAGAACCTTTGCACGCACGGATATTGCAAGACATATTAAAGTGGTAACTTCATTGTTTTTGTTTTTTTTGTGGCTAAATCACGTATTAGATAGGATGTCAACAACCTCTTAAAAATAACTCCATTTACTATGTACAGATAAGTGCAATGGTAATATATATATTAATTTTAACATTATAACACGAATTGCAGTGAAACTGTTTTACAGTTGAATTTATTTATACCATAGTCCCACAGAGTTACACTATTTGTGGCGGCATATATATGCAGATTAATTCTCTGCCAGCGGGAGGCGCTGTTGGAGAGATCGAGGTTTCCCCGGTAACGCTGTACACAAAGCAGAGCTCCGCTCACAAACACTGCTTTATCAGACATTACATGCAAGATGAAATGAAAATGACATCCAAAATTTTCTGAAGACAGTCGGTTTCCTTCAGAAATACAGTGATATATAAACACCCGCACCGGGCTTCAACCAAGCGCTCTCCACCCGCCAACCATTCGAAGGTTCATAGGCGGGATTTATTTTAATGATATTCTAATGGACCACTTTGTGATGTCACAAATACAGGAAAACAACGCTGTAGTCCAAACGAGCCGTTCGTTGTAGTTCTTGAAAAGGGATTTTTTTAAAACTAAATATCTCCCTTTGGAGTGGACTTTGAGATTTGTAACTTTGTAGATCGTTTTATGCCCAAACATACACACTACACACTGACTAACATTCAAAAAGTGAAAAAGCATAATAGGACCCCTGTAAGATCAACTAAGTGTACTCAACTGTGCTATTTTGGAACACCATGAATATGAACTAAAATGTGCTTTTAACATACTATCTCTGTGTTTAAAAAATATATTTAGTCACCACTTGTAGTATACTTGAGTGCACTAGTGTATGAAAGATGGGTTCAAGTGTGCTACAAGTGGTAACTAAATACATTTTTTAAATAGGGGATTTTTGCTTACGTAAAAAAAAAAAAAATCAGTCTTATTTCCTTGGGAAACATTCATGTCTGGAGCTGCACTTTAACACTTAGTGATGGAGGTTTGATGAGTGTGAGCACTAGTACTAGTGATGAGTGAGCTGACCAGCACTAACTAGTGAGTGTGTGTGTCTGTCTGTCTGTCTGTCTGTCTGTGTGTGAGTGAGTGAGTGAGTGAGTGTGAGTGCCCTCTGGTGCTCGGGTGCAGTACTGACGGGACAGACCGCAGGAGTCGCTCTCCTCCTCGGAGCTGCTGCTCCTCTGAGACCGGCACCGGCTGCTCCTGCTCCTGCTTCTCCTCCAGCGCCGGATCTCCTCGCTGAGCAGAGGAGGACACAACATCAGCCTCACGGAGCAGAAACACACATACTCACTCAGAGGCTCCACCTGTAGTTGGAGGTGATGACCAGTCGGCTCTGCCCGGCGTCCAGCTGCGGGGTCATGCTGAAGGTCACGCCCTGCACGCCGGGGTCCTGCGGGTCGGGGCTGCGCTCAGGACGAGGCTGCTTCCGTCTGCGATCCTTATTCACGCTCTCTAAGAGATTATTATTGAGGTCTGTTGGCTGCGAGGAACACTGTGAGCTTTCAGAGGCGTTCAGAGGGAGCCACACACTCTCAGCCTCTCGCTCAGACAACAGACAGGAAGTGAAGTCAAGAGGACAGACAGGCGGACAATCATTTCCTGTGGACGGGACAACAGATTCATCCTGATCAGAATGCCCCTCGATGTGCAGCGCAGATGGGTTTTCTGTCTTCTCACTGGCGCTGATGTGAACCGCTGTGTGTGTCTTTATGAGGTCAGCGAGATCGCCGGGTTCTTTGAGTTCCTCCACGTCTGTGAGCTCGTAAATGACTGAGAAACATGTGTCGGACGGGACGCTGCTGCAGGGAACGGCTGGACGCTCGAGCTCAGACGCAGGTCTGGACATCACCACGGTCTCTGTGACGTCTGATGGGTGGAGATCGACCCCTCTGTCCTCGCGGCCGGACTGCAGCAGACGCTCACACTGCTGGTTGATCAGACGCATCACGTCCCATGCGCTGCTGCTGTGCTCAGACTCTTTACAGCTGGAGAGGACGAGTGACCCGGTGTCTCGTTTCTCTACATGTGACGGTCCAGAACTCGAGCTCTCGCCGTCCGCTGGAGGAGAGAGTTTGGTGGCCTCCTGAAGCAGGAGGAGGATGCTGGACTGGGTCACCTGCTGGTGCTGCACATCTTCATGAGAGCTCATGTTCCCTCATCGGTTTACTGAAACAGAGACGAACAGGAACATTATTACACTCTGAAGACATCCAAATATGGAATAAATGTAAACATCCATGCAGTGTTGGGGAAAGTTACTTTTAAAAGTAATGCATTACAATATCATGTCACTGCCTAAAAAAGTAACCGATTATGTTACTTAGTTACTTTTTATGGAAAGTAATGTTACGTTACTTTTGCGTTAATTTTCAAATCTGGCCTGGGCTTGTTTTTAATATAAAAAGTTATATTTTTGGTAAATGTAAAAGCCCTTTCACACCAAAAAGGGAAATGAATACGCCTCAGGCTTAAGTCTGTACAGCAGACTGCAGAGAACGTTGAAAATAAATCAAAAATGAAGCAGAAATGTTAGTTCATCTAAAAGTAATTTTTGCTAATTAGTGTGCAAGTGAGAGGAGTTAGAACTAATACACGAGGCACACAATCTCTGCACTTACTCCTGATTTCTCTCAACATGGGGACAGGAGAGCTGTCAGTCAATAAATGCTTATTGGAAAAAGTAACTCAGATAATTTCTTGTAAATTAAAGTAATGCTGTACTTTACTAGTTATTTTAAAAAGTTAGTTAAAAAAGTGATCTGATTACTTAACTCGCGTTACCCCAACACTGCATCCATGGGTGTTCAGTAAGATGTTTTAATGTTTCTGAAAGAAGTCTCTTCTGCTCACCACAGCTGCATTTATTTAAAAAATACAGTAAAAACAGTGAAATATTACAGTTTAAAATAGCTGTTTTCTATGCGAATATGTTAAATCTGTTAAATATCAGCATCATTACTCCAGTCTTCAGTGTCACATGGTCTTCAGAAATCATTCTAATATACTGATTTGCTGCTCAAGAAACATTTCTGATTATTATCAATGTTGTAAACAGTTGTGCTGCACAATATTTTTCTGGAAACGATCATACATTTTATTTTTCAGGATTCGTTGATGAATAGAAAGTAAAATAAAAACAGCATTTATTTGAAATAAAAATCTTTTGTAACATTATAAATGTCTTTACTGTCACTTTTGATCAACTTAATGTGTACTTGCTGAAGAGAAGCAGTAATTTCTAAATAAATAAATACTGACCCCAATCTTTTTCACAGTAGTATAAACACACGCGTTAAGATTATTGTGAAAACTGAAGAGCTTCTTACCTTCATAAAGAACAAACATACAATGACATAAAGAGGACAGACAGAATTATTGATAATGTGGTTTGGATATGACATCAAAGTATCTTGTAAAGATTCACTGTAGTGGCCGTTTTGAATAACGTTTACATCTGAACTGACGGTAAATAAACTGACAGAAACAAAACAAACTTTAAAGTCATTCGGAGTTTAGTTCTGCTCTAGAATGAGCGTCATAATAACTCACAATGTAACAGATCGCAGGATTTCCTCTCAGCAGACGCTACAAAGTAACAGTAAATCTCCCGCGCGCGGCACGCGCAGCACAGCATCACGCGCCTGCTCCTCAAACACCAGCAGCAGCTCGAGGATGAGGAGGATGAGGAAGAGGATAGACTCACCGCTGAGACTCGGTGAACGCAATCCTCCACAGGTGAGAGCGACTGTCACGTGACCTGACGAGCAGGTGTTCCGGATCTCACCTGTGCTGCAGAAGCTCAGATTCTCTCAGTGATTTCCCCAAACTAAACTAAACTAGTGGATCTTGGATTCGTTTATGGCAACGAATTAATGATTAACTCCAAACACACGGATTACTATGACACACTAGTGTTTATTTCATACATCAGAATCAAGCTTGACATTTTATAACTGAACAAACTTAACAGATTGATGGTTTTTACAGACCGATGAATACTTTGTGGGCACAGCGAGTAGAGGAAGGAGAAATGTGCGTTTGACAGGTTTGTGTGTTTATTAATGAAATGAAGCGCAGAACAGCAGCTTCTGTCTCCTCCTGTAAAACACATCAGTCTCCAGCGAAGCTGCATCTGACCGAGGCTTTCAGACGGATGAACTGACCCTTCCTACATCATTACTCTCTCTGAGTGGCACACACAGGAGTCTGAACATGGTAACATTTATAAAAGCCTGAAATTATTTATACTGTGGAATGTTTCTGTTTTTGGTGAATCTCATGAAACGTGGAGATCAAGTCCAGCTGATACTTCACCACAAAAACAACAAAGACATAAGAAGTCAAACTGTGTATGAAGAAAATGAAGCCCGTTTTTGCATCATTCACGTTCTTTAATTTTTCCTTTCATCAATAAGGTATCGTACCACAGGAATATTTTTCTGCAGTACAGCAAGTCATGGAGGATAATGGGAATTACAACATCTGCATTACAGTCATGGGAAACGATGGGGAAAATCTTAACGGTCCTAAAAAAGGCTTCATTTCATTCATCCAGAAGAAGAGAGACAGAGAGAAACAGGTGTTGGATTGTGATGTTTTCAGTACATGTACACTATTCTCTAATGCTGTGGGTCTGTGAAGGATGATGAAGCGCCGCGCCGGAGTCCTTCACGTGGAAATACCTGCGCACCGAATTCAGCTGGAGCTCAAGAGTTCACCGGATGAGAAGCTCAGGGATGTTCGATCAGCCTTTAACCAGAGGCTTGTCTAGCGGCGGTATCCCACAGTGCTTTGCGATCCATCCGTTCATTCGGCTGCTCAGTGAGGTTTGGGCACGTGACCGTCCACGTAGAAGTTCCTGGTGACCTTGGGCAGCGTCAGCTCCATGCCGTCCAGCTCCGGAGTCAGGACGATCTGGCAGCCCAGACGCGAGTTCTCCTGCAGCATCGGAGCCATGTCCAGCATATCGTCCTCCCTGCACACACACACACACACACACACGCATGCACAGACGCACGCGCACACACACACACACACACTGAGGCCGGTTGCATAAACGGTTTAGACTAGCCTTAGAAAGTTAGTCATCTAAATTTATTTTCTCCTTCAAGACTGGTCATAACTTTTTTAATTCAGTTATGAAAAGGTAGATTATTCTTATTGGAAAAGTAAGACTGATTACTCTTGGCAGCTGCTAGTTGGTCAAAACTTAACATGGTGACTAAGTTTATGCAACTGGCTCCTGGTTGTTTCGATAAGTTTTGTATAGTATTTTCTTTACTCTTTACTTTAAAAACTATGTCTAAAAAGGGTAATATTTGATGTCTGAGATGTGGGATCGGTGAGAGAGAGGGCAAACATTTTGTATTTTAGGTCAGCACTGCCGTCTAATCAGCCAATATTGTCTTAAATAGCCTGCATAGCACTTCATCTTTATAACATGGGATTTTGACCAAATATATTCAATCTTTAAAATGTTGCAACAAGATGTTTTTTTGTGTGTTTTGGACATGCAAGGCAATAAAAAATATTAAAAAAAAAACCTTTAAGTAACTACAAATGAGCATGTAAAGCAAATATCTTTAAAGTCGTCCTGTGTGGAGCATGCCCTCGATCCGCGCAATGCAGGAGCTGTCCTTACCGTTCCTCGGGCTCCGGGAGCTTCTCGTAGTGCTCGCTGCTGACGTACACGTGACAGGTGGAGCAGGCCAGAGACGCTTCACAGGCGCCTGAGAACAGAGACGAGCTGATGAAGACGAGCCTCAAACACACACAGAGATGAAGAGGCTGGGACTCACCCTCCAGCTCAATGCCGTGCTTGTGCGCCAGGTAAAGAGCGTTATCACCGACCCTGGCCTTGACGGGAATCCTCTCTCCGGAGCGGTCGACGTACACCACATTCACACTGGAGCAAAGCAGCGCTCGTCAGTACAGCGGACATCTGCCTTGGGCTTTCATTCTTATATACATCTACACACTCATTTGTCCTTATTTGTACTTTATCTAATGGTACACAATTAATAAATGAATAGATTAAAAGGTAGGCTAAACTTAAGCTAACATTTCTATATTTTAGACACAAAATCATCTATCAACTGTTTTTTCTCCAAAACAGTTCCACAGTGGTGTTTGGTTTTTGAATGATCCAGCGATTCTTAAAGGGATAGTGACCCATAAGACCTTCGTTCATCTTCTGAACACAAATGAAGATATCTTTGATGAAATCCGAGAGCTGTGTCCCTGCGTGCCAGATGCTGCTGATGTAGAACACACGAGGAAAGCATGCGTCTAATACTCTCCATAATGAACGAAGACGTAACTCAGGGGGGAAGAATTGTCGAATAAAGTCATTATTTTTGTTTTCTTTTTGCGCACAAAAAGTATTCTCGTAGCTTTGTAAAATTGCCATTGAACCACTGATGTCAGGTGGATTATTTTAACGATGTCCTTGCTATGTTTCTGAGCTTTGATCGCGTCAGGACCCTTGCTGTCTGTGCAGGCTCAGAGCTCTCGGATTTCATCAGAAATATCTTCATTTGTGTTCTGAAGATGAATGAAGAGAATGACATGAGGTGAGTAATTAATGACAGAATTTGTATTTTTGAGTGAACTATCCCTTTAATGAATCACCCGAGTGAATGATTCAGTGACACATTGATAAAGAATCAATAAATTTAAATAGGGCTACCAAGCAATTATTTTTTTAATCTAAGTAACTACATAAAGTTATTAATCAAATTAACTTCAAATGAATTACATAATTAATAACTTTATCTTTAATTAATCAGCACATGATGTGTTACAGGTTATCATTGTGTTAAATTAGAAAAGTAGCTTTAGACAGAAATTTTAATTCAACATACAAAAATAGTGAAATATGAAATGATTTAAAAAAAGAAACGACGCTCTAAATATAAAACTAAAAGCAGCAGGTGGTGGCCAATCCCTGTCTTAAGTGAGTCAATCGATTCGTTCAAACGGCTGATTCATTCAGAAACGAAGCAAGATCTGCCTTTATGAATGACTCACTGAATCACTGATTCACTCGATTCATTTAAAAACGTGGATTCTTTCAGTAAAGAAACACCGCTGTGTGTTGATCACAACAGCTCTCCGAGGGCTTTATTTTTAAGTAAAAACATTTATGCAACCAATTTTTTTTTTCTACCAGCCAATGATGATTCTGAAAGAAAACACGCAGTGTGTGTGTGTGTTAGTAACACATGCAACTTTTATGCTCTTCTGACTGACAGAACCGAACACTTGTATTTCAGCGTTGCTGTTAATGTTATAGTTATTTTAGCAAATAGTTTGCTTCATAAATTCAGTTCAACAGAAGAGGGTGAACTTCATCACTCGACTGAATCTGCACATGCATTTTAGAAGGTGTTCTTGCTCCGTCCGAGCAGTAAGTGCACATGTCTCTGAAAGAGCGGTGTATACATTAACTTCAGCCGCTCAGGTAACGTCCATACGACCCGTTCCAGGGGCTGACAACACTACATTCTGATATCAGTAAGAGCTGTAGAAATGCATCTTAATATTTACAAGTAAATCTCCATGCTATGCATAGGCTGCTTTCTATCTGACCCCCCAACATCTAGTTTTGACATCCATCAAGGGGTCAAGCCTTCTTTAGGGGGGGTCAGACCCTACTTAATGAAAGAGTTTCAGTCACTGTTTGCAGGTTTGTGTTATTTTCCAGGTTTTTTCTGGTTTCACTGAATCCTGATAAACTCACACTCGCTCGTCCTCCTCCGGTGAGCTGCTGTCTTCACTCTGACACACACCTGACAGACACAAACACAGGGTCACAGTTACACACACTCCTGTTACCGGACCGCTGATAACCCTTCAGAGTGTGTGTGAGAGAGAGAGAGAGAGAGAGAGAGAGAGAGAGAGTGTGTGTGAGTGAGTGTGTGTGTATGTGTGTGTGAGAGACAGACAGAGAGAGAGAGAGAGAGAGAGAGAGTGTGTGTGTGTGTGTGTGTGTGTGTGTGTGTGTGAGAGAGAGAGAGAGAGAGTGTGTGTGTGAGTGTGTGTGTATGTGTGTGTGAGAGACAGACAGAGAGAGAGAGAGAGAGTGTGTGTATGTGTGTGTGTGTGTGTGTGTGAGAGAGAGAGAGAGTGTGTGTGTGAGTGTGTGTGTGTCTCCATGATTTTGCCAAGTGCAACATGTTCCTGGATCAACATTACTGTCCGAAAGCATTGACCTAACCCTACCCATAATTTATCCCTACAATCAGAGGGAAATGATAGTTATATAACAAGGGTGACAAAGTCTGGTTGTAAGGCTAAAACAGACATTTTCTGTAAACTTATCTCTCAATTCTGATTGGTTGCTTGGAATGTTGATCCAGGAACATGTTGCACTTGGTGAAATAATGTTCACGGTGTGTGTGTGTGTGTGTGTGTGTGTGTGTGTGTGTGTGTGTGTGTGTGTGTGTGTGTGTGAGAAGGACGCACCGATGCTGGTCCGCAGGCGTCGGTTCGGAGCGGTAAACCCGTCGGTGGCTCCTGTACACACGTTGAGTCGGTAGAGCGGACAGATGCTGCAGTCCGGCGAAACTCGGACAAACCGCTGCGTTAAACTCACGGCCGACCGGACCGCCGCGGACGCCGCCATGACACTGTTTTGATCACGTGACCAGCGCTGGCCAATAGCAGCCGAGGCGTGATGACGACACTACAGAAGCCTCACGGATTCAAAATCACGATGTTATATTGTTACATCACAAAGATTAAGTGTCTGACCCTGCGTCCCAATGTACATACTATCCACCCTGTCTGCCCTAAATAGTATTGAAAATTACTAATATCACATAGAATTTAGGATGGATAATATGCACACTGGGACGCAGGCTGTGTGTGTGTGTGTGTGTGTGTGTGTGTTTTAAGTTACGATGTTATTTGGACGTTAGATATTTAATAAATACACAAATATACATTTTAATACATAATTGTTTTCAATGTATCAATGTTGTCCTTGTAAACATTTTAATGTGTCATAAAGGAAAATGAAATCCTATTCACTTGTAACCACACTGTATCAAGATTTCTTGATATTCCTTTTGCATAGACGACCCAGAAACAACAGATAAAATAAATAATTATTTCATATTTTATTGTCATGCAAAAAAATAAAATAAAACTTATTTCGTCTGATCTTTTATGATTATACTGATCAAGTATTATTACATATACATGAAATAAGATTCAGTAAATCTTTCAATAATTTTGGTAGTAAACGGAGAAGTAAATATAAATGCGTTTTTAAAGAAAATAGTTCTCACTCTCAATCTTTTCTCCTCTAGCAATGTACTAATCTTCTTTATACTTTACAAAGGTACTATAATCATGAGGTTTATTACAAATTGCTTATGATGTTGTTTCTCATTTATAAGGCTTTGGATAAAAGCGTCTGCTAAATGAATAAATAAATCAACTTTGAATACGTTTGCAGATATTGGCAATGCAATAAATGTATTTTTGTTGAATTCATGTATTTATTGTATTGTTCTTCTGTGTCTGCTGTAATCCTCCGCCAGAGGGCGACACACACCGGACCCGGCAGCGCTGTCATCAACATATACTACAGTAAATACTAGTGTTTTTGAACCATACTATAGTAAAGTACTTGAATTAATTTGTTGTGGTAATTCTATAGTTGCTGTGGTAATATAACCACTATAGTAATATAAGCAAATTACTTTATCCAATACTGTACTAAGTTTTCTACAACTATAGGGTATATTATACTACAATACACTACAGTCTATCAGTTTACTATAGTTTATACTACAATATGCTGTAGCATTCATTAACAAAGTGTTGTAAATACTATAATACACTTTACTATATTAAGGTTCAAAAGCACTATAGTATTTACTATAGTATTTCTTCATGTGGGGTAACACATGAACAGAGAGGTTTAGGGAGGGTTTAGTGAGCCTTCTATCTTACTGTCTCTCATGATCCGTCCCTACTGTTGGAAGGAATTGGAATTGTTTCGTTGTCTGACATCTGCAGTCATTAAGGGCTCTGACTTGAATGACCAATCAGAGAGCTCCAGAAATCAACAGGTGTGTCTGTGATTGGCTGCACGGCATACAGTGTTCTTCTGTCATCATGCTAGATTCAACTGAGTGCTTTTGCTCATGTGATGATGCTTGCCTCTGCGTGAGAGGTGTGTGAGTCTCAGGCTGAACATGTGAGAGTTTGCAGCCCCATGATATCACTTTCAGCTTCACAGGCACATATTCATCTGATAAATAAATGTTAAATTTCACACCTTTGGCTGACCTTTTTTTTAGTTTAGTACAGAATCGCGTCTATGACGTCTGAACAACTGATGGAGTCCTTTTAAAGAAAATGTGCAAAACCACGTGTAATTTCAGGCGTATGTCACTGCAAACACTCAAACATCAGTGATTCGACTCCTTCAGGAGACACAGGAAAACCCCAGAGACATTCCACACCTGTCCGGACAGATCCAGCTCCAGATGATCCGCTGCGGTGGAAAAACCACTGTGTGTGTGTGTGTGTGTGTGTGTGTGTATGTGTGTGTGTGTGTGTGTGTGTGTGTGAGAGAGAGAGAGAGAGAGTTTCTGCGGCTCCTGTGGGAATAATTCATTCAGGAAAGTCAGTCGGTGCTGATTTGTTGGTGTTGTTGAGCTTCTGGCATTCTGTGCAAGACATACGACTGTGAGGTTGTGTTGTGTTTGTCACAGGACTACTGACCTTTGACCCCTGATAGTAACTCCTACCAAAAAAAGTCAAATACCATGAAACCAGAGAACAAAACAAAACACAAGAGCAGCAAGAGACTGTTGACACAACATGTCCATTAATGTCTTTTGTGCATACTAAATAAGTGTTTAGTACGGTGTTTCCTACTAAATTGTGTTTAATATATTAATATATGTATTAGTATTAGGTGTTGTTGCATAGGATGTAATGTTGGCATTCTCACACGCACACACACACTCACACTCACACACACACACACACACACACACACACACACACAGACAGGACAGTGTATCAGGCATCTGTGAGCTGCATTAGCGTGATGGTCTGAAGCTCTGGAGGTCCGTCTGCAGGGGGCCCCGAGAGGCTCCTGAGGGCCGCGGCTCCGCTGGACACACTGATGAATGACACGAGGCTGATGAAAGCCATCTATGACCTTCAAATGGAAAAAAGCATCTGTTTCTCATTGAAAACAACAGACTTTAATTTGCTATCACATGCACAGACGGGACAAACACGTGCCTCATTTGATATTTTGGATGCTTTCATATTTACAGGATCTTCAGAGAGAAGCGTCTGAACACACAGAGAAACCAACATGAAGGTCTGCAGCAGCTTCACACGTCTGACTGCGCGGGTTTATTCCTTACAGATGATATTCCCAGCAGGAGCAGACACGTGTCAGTCTGAGAGGGTTTCTGTCATTTCTGCCCTAAAAACAGGTCAGAAATAAAATCATCACAAACAGAGACGACGAGATGAACGCAGATCTTCACTGATCTCTCCTGTCTCTTAAACTCGCTCCACATGCGGCACTCTGCCTGCGGTTTTGTTTTGTTTTTTTACTTTTATTTTTGTAATTCTTATAACACAACTTACAAATACAAAAAACACATAAAAAATAAATAAATAAATAAAGAAGTGAACATACAGGTCACCAGAGGCATTACATATAGTTCTTACATCCTTCTTGTACAGTTATTTTTATAATAGGGGTTACTTTCCCAATAATACCCCCCACCACCATACACACCCAAAAGGAGGAGGTATAAAAAAAAATTAAATAAATAAAAAGGGGGTAATTGAAGTCTGTAAGTTCCAGTCCATTCACATATATGGAGGAGACAAAAAAAACAAAAAATTAAAATAAAATAAATAAATAAACAATAAACAAGGGGGTGGTGGGGACATTCACTGTAAAACACTTAACATCTATTTATGTACTGTCTATTTTCCTGTGTATTAACCATTTTGACCAGTTCTTATAAAATGTATCTTTACTTAGTCTTAGAGAAAAGGTCATTTTCTCCACATCAAACATATCCTTTACAATCACTCTCCACTCTTCTTTTGTTGGTGGATTCTCATCCAGCCATTTCTTGGTTATTGCTTTTTTACTGGCAACCAATAACAACCTGAGAAGGTACTTGTCTTGAGCATTAAAATCAGTTGGTATGTTTCCTAAATATATAGTACCAAAGCTATGATCAATCTCAAAACCCAGTATTGATTCTATTTCAGTGATTACCATTAGCCAGTATGATTGGATTGCCGTACAGTTCCAGAATATATTAATATAATCCACCATTGAGTTCTGGATTACCATTCTGTAAATATTTTCTTTTTGGAGTAATGAAGAATCTAATGATGTTTTTCCATGAGAAGTCTCTCCACTGACCAGAACCGGAGGTTGCATGCTATGACTTACATATGTTTAACCGATCTTCTTCCGTTAGAATTATATTCACCTCCTTCTCCCATTTTTCTTTAACATATAAGGTGGAGTGAGACTTGAGGACTGTATACATGAATATATTTTTGACACCAGTTTCTTGTGAATACCACCTTTATATGCATCAGCAGAAAGGTTTATGAGACTCAATTCAGTTGCCTCCTTATTAATATTTTTATTAAAGTGATTTCTAAGCTGTAAATATCTATAGAAATCGTGTTTCTCAAAATTATGGGTATCAATAAGATGTTGGAAGCTTTTTAAACCAATCTTGGATGAAACTGTACAATATGATGTAATACCATTCCATATCCATCGTTTAAACCGCACATCCATCTGTGCAGGTGTGAAGTCTCTGTCATATGTCACTCATCGTAGCAGCCGTGCTTGTCTTTCCAGTTTCAGAGTTTTGCATTCTTTGAACCGAGTATTAAGAGGAACTAATGTCCAATTGCTTAGTTTGTTAGAGTACATAATCTTAGTAGTTCTGTCCAATAATAAAGAAGGGGGAGGAAAGTCTAGATGGTTGAATTCTAATTCTTTCCATTTTGCATCATAATCGTCAATACACCAGCAAACTAGATATTTTAATTGTGCTGCTTTATAATAATCCTCCAAACAGGGAAGAGACAGTCCTCCTCTTTCCTTTGGTAATTGTAGTGTTTTAAGTCTTACCCTGGGTTTCTGATTTTTCCATATAAATCTTGAGATCATTCGGTTCCAGTCATTAAATTGTTTTTTTGGTATCTCTACAGGTAGTGATTGAAAGAAAAACATTCATCCTTATAATTTCTATTCAATTATACAAACTAAAAGTTAGAGGTGTCCAATTATCCAAGTCTGCTTTCAATTCCTTCGTAATAGATCCATAATTAGAAATATACATTTTAGTCACATTCTTTGGTATGATAAACCCCCAGGGATTTAATACTATATGTTTTCCATTTAAAATGATATTTTTTAACGTATATTTTCCTGTGGTGAATAATTAAAAGAGAGGGTTTGGGTTTTGTGTAAATTTAGTTTATATCCTGAATACCAACCAAACTGCTCCAAAAAGACATGAGTTTGGGTAAACTGGAATCTGGCTCGGAAATAGTCATAAGAATGTCATCCGCATACAGGCATATTTTGTGTTCGGTTTCTTTCATTAGAATTCCTAGAATTTCTGTGTCTTCTCTACTTGCCTGAGCTAATGGGGGGGGGGGGGGGGGTCCTACATAGCCACGCCTCCTGTGAATCACTCGTCTCATCTCATTCACCTCAAGCATTTGTACCTACCGGGTTACTTTTTGTAAATTATGTTCACTTATTGTCTTGGGCAAGCTCATGCAAACCAAATCTGCGCATGTTTAGCGCCAATACTGAACTCTAGAGACATGACATTATCGAGTATATGCCAAAAACCAAATAAAACACACCTACAGAGTGCACGCATGCGCGACTACATGATGAAGTCTGGCTAGACTAACTTCGTGCGCTTACGCATTTAAAGCTAGAGTGCCTTCTTTCACTGCATGATTCAGTCTATTAATATGCATTAAGAATGAACACATAATTAAAGATAAGGGGGCAGAAAATGTATATATTTATATCATTTCATTTTGTTAATAAATATCACACGAAGAGTGCCGTTTTTTTCTTAAATAAAATGAGCATGGATACAAATGTGATATTGATTTTATACAACGGTTCAATAAGTAATAGGCTAATATCAAGAGACTTACGTTTTAGACACCATATTGGCTGCTTTTGCTCTATTCTGCCAGCAAAAATCATTTGAAACACAGCCACAGCACTTTGAGTCTCTGAGCAACATGACGGTGTTTCGTTCCTGAATGAATCAACTGTTTAAATGATTCGGTTCAATCACAGTGACTCACTTATTAACAGTGATTTGCTGCCACCTACTGGAGGTTTTAATTTCACATTTTGATTTCCTTTTTTCATGTTTTAAATCATTTAAAATAATAGTATTTAACGTTTTATGTTTAATATATCAAAACATTATTTATGCATTTGTAATTGCAGTTAAATGCATTCAAGTCTTGCATTAAACAGTGTGTAAATATATCTAAAATGCAGCTTCTGTGTTGATTTCATTTGCTTGGTAACAGCCCAAATGTCTTATTATTCTTCACTGATGAAATGTAAGAATTTGACTCAAAAGATAATGGGCACTTTTAGAAAAAAAATGGCTTTATAAAGGTAAAACTGCCCATAAAATTTAAAAATCTGTTTAAAATTATTGGAAAAGATTAATTTCTGTTAGTGTGAATTAAAAATATAAAAAATAATATTTATGTTTAATCATTTTAGACACTTGATTTTACTGAAGGCTACCAGGATAGTTGGTAATAAACTTGAGTTTATTAAACTCATAAACATAAACAAACTATATCTTCTCTATTTCCAGTTTGTAGCGTGGATCATTCATTGCAACATTTAATCTGATTCTCATGTTTAAGAATCTGTGAAATCTTGAAAAATTATTTATGCTACTACTGCCCACTGACTTGGTTTTAAACCTATATTATTATCCAATTTATGAGCCTTAAACCATCTTAAAATGCACACATGTAAGTCAGGAAAATACTTCTTATAAGTTCTTCATTAAAGCCAAAACGTTGCAATACTAAATACAAAAACTCCCATCGCACCGAGTCGAAAGCTTTTTCCGCGTCCAGGCTAATTGCCAGGGATTTGGGAGTATTTTTGCTCATGCTCTCGAACAAAAATAATGCACGTCTCACATTATCATGCGTCTGCCTACGTTTAACAAATCCAGTTTGGTCAGTATCAATTAAATCGGGAATTATGTTTTCTAATCTTTTAGCTATTATTGAAGCATATATTCCATAATCTATATTTAACACTGAGATAGGTCTGTATGCCAGCCTTTGGTATCACAGATATAATCGCTTGTTTCCAGGACACTGGGGTTTCCCCCCCTTTAAGAACATGGTTTCAATAATTCCCTAAATGTTTTATACCACTCTGCTGGATATCCTGGTACTTTGATTGTTTTTAGATTTGATATAATCTAATTCTGTTTCTGTGATTTCTTGTGTTACCAATTTGTTTTGTTTCGTTCCTACCGATGGTAAATCTAGGGAATCCAAAAAACGTTTTATAATTAAGGGGCTAGCTGCTTCCGGTTGGGAGTATAATTTCTTATAATATTTTTCAAAAGACTGTGATATTTCTTCTGATTTATAACACATTACACTGGTTTCAGGGTCTCTGATTTTAAAAATGGACCTCTGCATTTGTTGTTTACGGAGTTTCCAAGCTAACATTTTTTTAGCTCTGGGACCGTTCTCATAGTAATTCTGTTTAATATATTTGAGTTTAATCTCCACTTGTTTGTCAAGTATCTTATTTATTTGTTGTTTTATCACTTTTATTTCATCTAAAAATGTAGGCTCATTTAACTCAATATGTCTTTAGTGTATTTGTTAAATCAGCCAGTAACTTCTGTTTTTCTTTCTTTTTTCTTGAGGAGCTTTCCTCTCAGTACCGCTTTATTACACATGGTGACACTTCCTCATTATTACTCAATTCAATGTAGTCCTTCATTTCTTTTTTAATATATTCTTGACATTGGTGATCATTTAGAAGACTTGTATTTAATCTCCAAACAGCGTTCTTAGATTGAACATCAAGATGAAGTCTCAAGTACACTCCTGCGTGATCGGAAACATCTTTAGCTCCTATTTCACAACCTATAATCCTGTTCCTCTGTGAATGAAACATAAACTAGTCAACCCTAGAGTAGACCACGTGTGGATGGGAGAAGAAGGTGAATTGTCTTGTAGATGGGTGGAGCTCCCTCCAGATATCAAACATGCCTGCTGCTTTAAGCATTTTGCTGACATACAGTGTTTCAGAATTAATCTTTTTTGTTGGATTTGAAGAGTCTAGGGTAGGATGCAACTGTACATTCCAGTCCCCAGCACAAATAAGAATACCTGATACTTCTGAAGCTATTAAATCAAATATTTTCTTAATAAATATTTTGTCCCGTCCTGGTGGTCTATAAACATTAAATAATGTTACTTCCCTAGAATCAAGGATCCCTTTTACCAAGATGTAACGTCCCTCTTTATCAGCAATTTGACTGGAGGCCTGAAAAGTCACCTCATTTGAAATTAATATTGCAACTCCTCTAGCATGTCCCTCCTCTAGCATACGATGAATAAAATGTATTTCTAAATCCTAACCTTTTCAATTTCGCTCGTTCAGTTTGTACCAGGTGAGTTTCTTGCCAGAAAATTATATGCTGGTTCTCTCTTTTCATCTTTGCTATGAGTTTACCTCGTTTGATAGGATTTTGTAACCCGTTAACATTATTTTATATTCTTGCTGCAACATTTATCATCATATACACTTTCATATTGTAAGCCCTGGCTGACCTTAACATCATAACACATTTAACACAGCTTCGAAAAATATAAAATGTGCAACCAAACAAAACTGTAACTTCCATGATCAAAGTTTCTTCTTAAGTAACTTCTGTTTGGAAAGGAAAATCTTCGATTAACGAAGGGCCGCCACAGATATAGATATTGCAATCCGATATTATAAATCGGTGCACCAGACAAAAACGTTTTTCATTTATGAATCTGTTAAGCTAAAAACTTTAACCCATAATGAAAATAATTTTATCCAAACTCAAGATTCATAGCCTTTGTATGAATATTATCCTCCTTGTATTAAACTATCATTCTGGTTCTGGTTCAATCTTGGCTACAAGTTCTTTTTAACTAATTTTACCCTGAGAAACAAGTCAGTCAGTATCTCCACTGTCCCGGCGGAAATCCTGGAGCCTTTTCCGCGCTCTCTCTTGATGTGTCTCTCGGCTGAGATCCCAAGAGATTTTACTCAGCCGTTGCATGGATGCCGATGCGGTGGTATGATCTTCTCTGATGCTGGCCGTTGTCAGTCCTTTCTTCTTTAGATCCTCCATCACCTCTGTTGCGCTGTTATAAACAATTGGACCATCTTCGAAAAAAACGCGAAGTTTAGCGGGAGGAGGTGTTTGGAAACGGAGACCCTTTTCTTTGAGTAGTTTCCTGATTGGCGCGAATGCTTTCCTCTTCTTTTGAGTTTCCGCGGGGTAGTCCTGGTCGAAGTACGCTCGTTTCCCCTTCAAATGAACTTCCCTTTGCCTCCAAGCCGAACAAAGCACCAATTCTTTGATTTTATATTCTAGTAAGTAAATCACAATTGATCGGGATTAGCATTCGGCGGTGGTTTGGGGCCGAGCGCCCTGTGACAGCGCTGTATCCCAAGTTCAGTGTCGGGGAGAGCTAGTTCCGTCTTGATGAAACTTTCAATAAACTCCTGTATGTTGTCCCCTTCAGCCTCCTCCGTGATTGCTGTTTTGAAAGGGATCCTCAGCTTCGTGCTCGCCAGCGTTGTCTTCATTTTCCGCTGTCTGTTTTTCATTTTTCTCGGGTTTTTGGGATGCTTTGCTTCTAGCCTTTCATTGCTTCTCCCCTTCCATGTTTACTAGATAATTTCAAAGAATATAATGAATTCATTTCGGGGAGAATAACACGTTTGTCTGAGAGCTCTCACTCTACGCTGCCACTCGCCCCGACGCCATACCGGAAGCCTGCCCTGCGGTTTTGTTTTCAAACATTTTTCTGTTGCCTGTAATAGGGCTCAAGGTTTAACTGGTTAGCATGGGTTAGTTAACCTCTCCTGGAAGTTGCTGTATTCACACAAATCTGGCCCACTCCTGCAGAGTTTAGCTCTAACCCTAATCAAACACATGCTAATCAGAGTCTTCAAGATCATTAGAAAATCACAGGTATGAGTTTGATCAGGGTTGGAGCTAAACTCTGTAGCAGATTGGCCCTCCAGGGAAAGATCTGAGGAACCCTGCCCTTGCATTTTCAGACGCAGCTCGAGTTCCTGAAGAGGAACTGGTTTACTCCGCACATGTGTGCAAAAACATTTCGGATTCAGAGCTTCCTTAAAATAGTGACTTGTGAATGTACAACAGCACGAATTAACAAGGCTACAACTAGTACCATTGATGCATGGCAATGTGTTTCTTCAAACATTTTGGACTATATAAAGGAATGACCATAGAATTTATTATTTTTATTTTTTTCAGATTATAAAATTATTGATAATATGTCTGTTGTTCCCCCTTCCTGTTGTTTGTTTGAATGGATGTTATTTTGTTAATTGAAAGACAATAAAAAGTTGATCACAAAAAAAATAAATAATAATAATTAATTGAAAAATAATATAATAATATTGTGTAGTTTATATAATACTACAGACACAGCCAGTTTTACTCATTGAAATATTCAAGAGGCTTCATGGAGCGCAGGAGATGCAGATAACATGATCTTGACTCTTAAGAAACTTTAATTAATGCGGTCACATAACAAATCTGCTCCAAAGATCAAATTAAATGAATTGCTAATTACAACATTGAAATAAAAATGTAAAGCCTGTACAAATACTAGAAATCGTGAAAATAAATAATTGGGAATCATGAAAAAAATTTAACAAAAACAGTGCACATTTCATTTATCTATTATACCATTTATGTAGTTTTGTTCGCTTGGCTGTTTCCTTATAAAAGTCCAGAAGTTTGTCAAGTTTCACGTCAGGTGTCTTTTTTAATTATATGATGTCATTACGTTGCTGATCATGGTTTCGAGTATCGATACAGCTGCCCTTTTTGGGGAACACAAGAACGAGCAGTAATCTCAGACGACTTATTCCAGATATTTTAATCAAATCCACAAATTTGTTTGAAGAACCAAATTAGGCAGAGATCAGTTATCAGGATTAGACGATCTGGACTCTTTCAAATCATCTCAGAAGTATTAAGTGAGGTACAAAGAACAGGTCCCTGAACAGAACAAGGAGTATAAATACTAATGCAAACGAGGGCCTAATGACTTGATAAATTGAACACAGGTGAACTGAATGACGTAATCAGGGCAACTAATGAAAACTAGCTCAAAGGACTTAAACACACTTGATATCAAGTAAAGCATAAAAGCAGAGCTCTTTGTGAAACTCCACAAAATCGTCCTCTGAAATTCTGAAGGTAACGATCTGAAAATCAAGGTGAGTTTTGGCACAAAGACCTACTGAATAACTTTGTCTTTAAAATACATTGTGAATACAACATGCTCAGTATATGAGTGCAGACAATTCACTTTTTCTGCTTATTAATTGTCAAGTTCATGGCAATGCTGGGAAGTCTGCTGCTCTTCATCATGTTCTCCATGGGAAACACAGAAGGTGAACAAAACGCTTATCTGTTTAAATCCTCATTCCACTTTAAAAACTTGTTCCGCCAAACCTTTGGCATTTTGTAGCTTTATGAAGAGGGATAGTGAGACATATACAGTATTGTGTTGACTCCTATTTGCATAATGAGTGATAATGTGACTATTACAAGACTAACATATGTACAGTAGACCTACCTTATCCAGTTGGTATAGATAAAAACTGCCACTATGGATGGACACCTTTTGGAGACCGCTGCTACAAGTTCTTCTCTCAGTCGATTAGCTGGATCGCAGCAGAGGTAAAGCCTTAGTTACAAGGCAACTTTTTTTTAAAGTAAAACTTCCTTAATTTTTCTTTTTAGAAAACTAGACTGCGCAACTAATCCATCAGAGCAGATTTTGTTAAATGTAAGTGACATCTTGCTAAAGACCACTTATTTTTATTTTTCTAATGTCTCTTTAGAGAAAGTGTATAGATCAGCATGCAAATCTGGCATCTGTGCACAGTGAACTGGAAAACGATTTTCTGTTGAGTCTGGTGCCATCTTCTAAACGATGTTGGTTTGGTGTTCATGATGGTGTACAAGTAAGTTGCGTGGACTAAAGAGATTTATTTGTTTGAGACCATTGTTTCTAATGAAGATGGTTTAACTTCAAAGCCAAACTAAATGAAGTTCTTTATGTAGTCTGAGTACAGAAGAGCACTTTTAATCACTCTTTGCTCTTTAGGAAGGAGCGTGGTTGTGGAGTGATGGAACCCCATATGACTACACCAACTGGTGCGCTGATGAACCTAACAATATTAATGTCGAGAACTGTGGAGAGATCAGCTGGACCTGTAAGAATGCAGTGTAGTTTTTTACTTTCAATTATTTACCATCCTAAAACTTCACAAATAATAACACATTGGCTCCTGTTCTAACACTACTGTAACAATCATAACTTATTTAATTTTTCCACCCTCCAGCTGACCGTTGCTGGAATGATGCTGGCTGTTCTGCCTCAGTGGGCTATGTTTGTGCTAAAGACCTGTGAGATCCTACGCAGTCATCCTGCTCCAGTTACTTTGATTGGACTACATTTAGTTTCTGAACTCCTCTTTACAGAATGTTCTCAACCGATCTCTTAATACTGAAACGCCTCGAATCAATAAAAGCATTAAAGCAAACCTTGTGTGTTGTGGTGTTTAATCAAAATCATGTGTAATATTGTTATGAGAATATGGTTTGTAGAATGGCGTTAGGCATTAAGTGATGTGCTTGTCTTGCTGTAGATGCAGAAAGAAAATTAGTATTTTGCAACTAATGTAATTCTCAGGCATAGATAAAACAAATTTGGTTAATATCAAAACATATTAACTATGCCATTATCATAGCTTGAGAATGCAGTGTAAAAAGAATTTGACAAATTGAATTAAACCTTACTGCATTAAATATTAGAACAACACTACTAAAATTACTTGCACTAGATTTATTTGTAATTACTGACCATCAGCCTCTATCTACGATGGCAATAGTCTTTACATAATGAGAACGGTTTACATGCACTGAACAAAATGACAAACACAACACTTGTTTTGCCCCATTTTCATGAGCTGAACTCAAAGATCTAGGACTTTTCTATGTACACAAGGCCTATTTCTCTCAAATATTGTTCACAAATCTGTCTAAATCTGTGTTAGTGAGCACTTCTCCTTGGCGAGATACTCCATCCACCTCACAGGTGTCAAGTCACCTTTATTTATATAGCGCTTTTACAATACAGATTGTGTCAAAGCACTTAACAGTATCAAATTGGAGGATAGAGTGTCAGTAATGTATAATGATAAGATTAAACACTCAATTTTCAGTTAAAGAAATTTCATTATTGAATTCAGAGATGTCATTGTCTAGCTCAGTTTAGTTTAAATAGTATCTGTGCAATCAAATCGGCGATAATCGCTAGAAATTAAGTGTCCCCAACTGAGCAAGCCAGAGGCGACAGCGGCAAGGAACCAAAACTCCCTCCGAGACAGAATGGAGGAAAAACCTTGGGAGAAACCAGGCTCAGTCGGGGCCAGTTCTCCTCTGACCAGACGAAACCCGCAGTTCAAAAGTTTATATTTCTATTTTAATTTTGTTGCAATTTCTAACAATAGTAGTATTATGTAGTTAGGTATTTTATTATATTTTATTATATTTTAGTTATTTTTGGGTGATATATCTGGGGATATATCTCTGGGGGTCATCCGGGCGTCCTGGTCTCCGCCCGGCGATCAGGGCCGCAGACATCACCTCCGGCGCCGACCCACCATCTGATCGGACACGGACCGAGAAACAGACTAGGAAAGAAACAGACAAACATTAGCGCAGATGCCATTCAACTTACGATGTAACGAGTACATCGAGTGTTCCCGGTTCCGGTTCATCTAATTAATGCAGCCTAACAATCCTTTAACGGATTTGAATAATAGAAGCGTATTAATGTGTTATGTGTAAGCCAGGCTAAAGAGATGGGTCTTTAATCTAGATTTAAACTGACAGAGTGTGTCTGCCTCCCGAACAGTGTTAGGTAGATTGTTCCAGAGTTTGGGTGCTAAATAGGAAAAGGATCTGCCGTCCGCAGTCGATTTTGATATTCTAGGTATTATCAAGCGGCCAGAGTTTTGAGAACGCAGCGGACGTGGAGGACTATAATGCGATAAGAGCTCGCTCAAGTACTGAGGAGCTAAACCATTCAGGGCTTTATAAGTAATTAACAAGATTTTAAAATCTATCCGATGCTTGATAGGGAGCCAGTGCAGTGTTGACAGAACCGGGCTAATATGGTCATATTTCCTGGTTCTAGTAAGGACTCTAGCTGCTGCATTTTGGACTAACTGTAGTTTGTTGATCAAGCGTGCAGAACAACCACCCAATAAAGCATTACAATAGTCTAACCTTGAGGTCATAAACGCATGAATTAACATTTCTGCATTTGACGTTGAGAGCATTGGTCGCAATTTAGATATGCTTTTGAGATGAAAAATGCAGTTTTACAGATGCTAGAAACATGGCTTTCAAATGACAGATTGCTATCGAACAGCACACCTAGGTTCCTGACTGATGAAGAAGAATTGACAGAGCAGCCGTCAAGTGTTAGATAATGTTCTAGGTTACATGTGGGGTTTTAGGTCCGATAATTAACACCTCTGTTTTTCAGAATTTAGCAGTAAAAATTACTCGTCATCCAGTTTTTTATATCGACTATGCATTCCGTTAGTTTCTCAATTTGGTGTGTTTCACCGGGCCGCGAAGAAATATAGAGCTGAGTATCATCAGCATAACAGTGAAAGCTAACACCATGTCTCCTGATAATATCTCCCAAGGGTAACATATAGAGCGTGAAAAGTAACGGCCCTAGTACTGAGCCTTGAGGTACTCCATACTGCACTTGTGATCAATATGATACCTCTTCATTCACTGCTACGAACTGATGGCGGTCAGATAAGTACGATTTGAACCATGCTAAGGCGCTTCCACTAATGCCAACATAGTTTTGTAGTCTATTCAAAAGAATGTTGTGGTCGATAGTGTCGAACGCAGCGCTAAGATCCAGTAGAACTAATAAAGAGATACAACCACAATCAGATGATAGAAGCAGGTCATTTGTAACTCTAATGAGAGCAGTCTCAGTACTATGATACGATCTAAATCCTGACTGGAATTCCTCACAGATATCATTTTTCTCTAGGAAGGAATATAATTGTGAGGATACTACCTTTTCTAGTATCTTTGACAGAAAAGGGAGATTTGAGATCGGTCTGTAATTAACTAGATCTTTGGGGTCAAGTTGTGGTTTTTTAATGAGAGGCTTAATAACAGCCAATTTGAAGGTTTTGGGGACATATCCTAATGACAATGATGAATTAATAATAGCCAAAAGAGGATCTATGACTTCTGGAAGCAGCTCTTTTAGTAGTTTAGATGGAATCGGGTCTAACATACATGATGTTGGTTTAGATGATTTAACAAGTTTATACAATTCTTCCTCTCCTACAGTAGAGAATGAGTGGAATTGTTCCTCAGGGGTCTATAGTGCGCTATCTGATGCGATACTGTAGCTGACGGCTGCAGGGATACAATTTTATCTCTGATAGTATCGATCTTGGAAGTGAAGTAGTTCATAAAGTCATTACTGCTATGCTCTTGGGAAATGCCAACACCTGTTGATGCTTGATTTTTCGTTAATTTAGTTACTGTATTGAATAAATATTGGGGGTTATGTTTGTTTTCTTCTAGAAGAGACGAAAAGTAATCAGATCTAGCAGTTTTAATGCTTTTCTGTAGGATAGGGTACTTTCCGCCAAGCTAAACGAAATACCTCTAATTTAGTTTTCCTCCAGCTGCGCTCCATTTTCCGGGCTGCTCTCTTTAGGGCACGAGTGTGCTCATTATACCACGGTGTTGGACTCTTATCCTTAATCTTCCTTAAGCGTAAAGGAGCAACCGCATCTAAAGTGCTAGAAAAGAGAGAGTCCATAGTTCCTGTTACATCATCAAGTTGTTCTGAGCTATTGGATATGCTGAGGAACTGAGATAAATCAGGAAGATTATTTATAAAGCAGTCTTTTGTGGTAGAGGTAATGGTTCTACCATATTTGTAACAAGAAGTTGGCTTTACAGCTTTAGCTATATGGAATATACAGGAGACTAGATAATGATCTGAGATATCATCGCTCTGCTGCAAAATTTCAACGCCACTGACATCAATTCCATGTGACAGTATTAAATCTAGAGTATGATTTCGACAATGAGTAGGTCCTGACACGTGTTGTTTAACACCAATTGAGTTTAGAATGTCTATAAATGCTGATCCCAACGAATCTCTGTCATTATCAACATGGATATTAAAATCACCAACGATTAGGACTTTATCTGCAGTCAGCACTATCTACGATGGCAATAGTCTTTACATAATGAGAACGGTTTACATGCACTGAACAAAATGACAAACACAACACTTGTTTTTGCCCCATTTTCATGAGCTGAACTCAAAGATCTAGGACTTTTCTATGTACACAAGGCCTATTTCTCTCAAATATTGTTCACAAATCTGTCTAAATCTGTGTTAGTGAGCACTTCTCCTTGGCGAGATACTCCATCCACCTCACAGGTGTCAAGTCACCTTTATTTATATAGCGCTTTTACAATACAGATTGTGTCAAAGCACTTAACAGTATCAAATTGGAGGATAGAGTGTCAGTAATGTATAATGATAAGATTAAACACTCAATTTTCAGTTAAAGAAATTTCATTATTGAATTCAGAGATGTCATTGTCTAGCTCAGTTTAGTTTAAATAGTATCTGTGCAATCAAATGATAATCGCTAGAAATTAAGTGTCCCCAACTGAGCAAGCCAGAGGCGACAGCGGCAAGGAACCAAAACTCCCTCCGAGACAGAATGGAGGAAAAAACCTTGGGAGAAACCAGGCTCAGTCGGGGGGCCAGTTCTCCTCTGACCAGACGAAACCCGCAGTTCAAAAGTTTATATTTCTATTTTAATTTTGTTGCAATTTCTAACAATAGTAGTATTATGTAGTTAGGTATTTTATTATATTTTAGTTATTTTTGGGTGATATATCTGGGGATATATCTCTGGGGGTCATCCAGGCGTCCTGGTCTCCGCCCGGCGATCAGGGCCGCAGACATCACCTCCGGCGCCGACCCACCATCTGATCGGACACGGACCGAGAAACAGACTAGGAAAGAAACAGACAAACATTAGCGCAGATGCCATTCAACTTACGATGTAACGAGTACATCGAGTGTTCCCGGTTCGGTTCATCTAATTAATGCAGCCTAACAATCCTTTAACGGATTTGAATAATAGAAGCGTATTAATGTGTTATGTGTAAGCCAGGCTAAAGAGATGGGTCTTTAATCTAGATTTAAACTGACAGAGTGTGTCTGCCTCCCGAACAGTGTTAGGTAGATTGTTCCAGAGTTTGGGTGCTAAATAGGAAAAGGATCTGCCGTCCATGATCGATTTTGATATTCTAGGTATTATCAAAGCGGCCAGAGTTTTGAGAACGCAGCGGACGTGGAGGACTATAATGCGATAAGAGCTCGCTCAAGTACTGAGGAGCTAAACCATTCAGGGCTTTATAAGTAATTAACAAGATTTTAAAATCTATCCGATGCTTGATAGGGAGCCAGTGCAGTGTTGACAGAACCGGGCTAATATGGTCATATTTCCTGGTTCTAGTAAGGACTCTAGCTGCTGCATTTTGGACTAACTGTAGTTTGTTGATCAAGCGTGCAGAACAACCACCCAATAAAGCATTACAATAGTCTAACCTTGAGGTCATAAACGCATGAATTAACATTTCTGCATTTGACGTTGAGAGCATTGGTCGCAATTTAGATATGCTTTTGAGATGAAAAAATGCAGTTTTACAGATGCTAGAAACATGGCTTTCAAATGACAGATTGCTATCGAACAGCACACCTAGGTTCCTGACTGATGAAGAAGAATTGACAGAGCAGCCGTCAAGTGTTAGATAATGTTCTAGGTTACATGTGGGGTTTTTAGGTCCGATAATTAACACCTCTGTTTTTTCAGAATTTAGCAGTAAAAAATTACTCGTCATCCAGTTTTTTATATCGACTATGCATTCCGTTAGTTTCTCAATTTGGTGTGTTTCACCGGGCCGCGAAGAAATATAGAGCTGAGTATCATCAGCATAACAGTGAAAGCTAACACCATGTCTCCTGATAATATCTCCCAAGGGTAACATATAGAGCGTGAAAAGTAACGGCCCTAGTACTGAGCCTTGAGGTACTCCATACTGCACTTGTGATCAATATGATACCTCTTCATTCACTGCTACGAACTGATGGCGGTCAGATAAGTACGATTTGAACCATGCTAAGGCGCTTCCACTAATGCCAACATAGTTTTGTAGTCTATTCAAAAGAATGTTGTGGTCGATAGTGTCGAACGCAGCGCTAAGATCCAGTAGAACTAATAAAGAGATACAACCACAATCAGATGATAGAAGCAGGTCATTTGTAACTCTAATGAGAGCAGTCTCAGTACTATGATACGATCTAAATCCTGACTGGAATTCCTCACAGATATCATTTTCTCTAGGAAGGAATATAATTGTGAGGATACTACCTTTCTAGTATCTTTGACAGAAAAGGAGATTTGAGATCGGTCTGTAATTAACTAGATCTTTGGGGTCAAGTTGTGGTTTTTAATGAGAGGCTTAATAACAGCCAATTTGAAGGTTTTGGGGACATATCCTAATGACAATGATGAATTAATAATAGCCAAAAGAGGATCTATGACTTCTGGAAGCAGCTCTTTTAGTAGTTTAGATGGAATCGGGTCTAACATACATGATGTTGGTTTAGATGATTTAACAAGTTTATACAATTCTTCCTCTCCTACAGTAGAGAATGAGTGGAATTGTTCCTCAGGGGTCTATAGTGCGCTATCTGATGCGATACTGTAGCTGACGGCTGCAGGGATACAATTTTATCTCTGATAGTATCGATCTTGGAAGTGAAGTAGTTCATAAAGTCATTACTGCTATGCTCTTGGGAAATGCCAACACCTGTTGATGCTTGATTTTTCGTTAATTTAGTTACTGTATTGAATAAATATCGGGGGTTATGTTTGTTTTCTTCTAGAAGAGACGAAAAGTAATCAGATCTAGCAGTTTTAATGCTTTTCTGTAGGATAGGGTACTTTCCGCCAAGCTAAACGAAATACCTCTAATTTAGTTTTCCTCCAGCTGCGCTCCATTTTCCGGGCTGCTCTCTTTAGGGCACGAGTGTGCTCATTATACCACGGTGTTGGACTCTTATCCTTAATCTTCCTTAAGCGTAAAGGAGCAACCGCATCTAAAGTGCTAGAAAAGAGAGAGTCCATAGTTCCTGTTACATCATCAAGTTGTTCTGAGCTATTGGATATGCTGAGGAACTGAGATAAATCAGGAAGATTATTTATAAAGCAGTCTTTTGTGGTAGAGGTAATGGTTCTACCATATTTGTAACAAGAAGTTGGCTTTACAGCTTTAGCTATATGGAATATACAGGAGACTAGATAATGATCTGAGATATCATCGCTCTGCTGCAAAATTTCAACGCCACTGACATCAATTCCATGTGACAGTATTAAATCTAGAGTATGATTTCGACAATGAGTAGGTCCTGACACGTGTTGTTTAACACCAATTGAGTTTAGAATGTCTATAAATGCTGATCCCAACGAATCTCTGTCATTATCAACATGGATATTAAAATCACCAACGATTAGGACTTTATCTGCAGTCAGCACTAACTCCGATAGAAGATCAGAAAATTCTTTAATAAAGTCTGTATGGTGCCCTGGTGGCCTGTATACAGTAGCCAGTACAAACATCACAGGGGATTTATCATTAACACTTGTTTCTTTGGATAACGTTATATGAAGCACCATTACTTCGAACGAATTATACTTGAAACCCAACCTCTGAGAGATACTGAAAATATTTCTATAAATTGTAGCAACACCTCCCCCTTTACCTTTTGGACGCGGTTCATGTTCGTAACAGTAATCTTGGGGTGTAGACTCGTTTAAAGTAATGTAATCATCTTGTTTTAGCCAGGTTTCTGTCAGACAAAGCACATCTAGTTTATGGTCAGTGAACATATCATTTACAAAAAGTGCTTTTGAAGAAAGGGATCTAATATTTAATAAGCCAAGCTTTATCATGTGTTTATCTGTATTATATCGTTTTTTTATTTGTTGAACATCAATTAAATTGTTACTATTACTTTGGTTTGGATGTTTTCTGTATTTTCTAGTTCGGGGGAACAGACACAGTCTCTATAGAGTGATATCTAGGTGAAAAAGTTTCTATGTGCTGAGAGTTAACTGACTTTGGTGGCGTGAGGCGGCTAGCAGACGATCGGTTTAGCCAGTCTGTCTGCTTCCTGACCTGGGCTCCAGTTAGTCAAGTACAAACTCTAAGACTATGTGCCATATTTCTAGAGAGAAGAGCGGCACCACCCCAGGAGGGATGAACACCATCTCTTTTCAACAGGTCAGGTCTGCCCCAAAAATTCTTCCAATTGTCTATAAAGCCTATGTTATTTTGCGGGCACCACTTAGACATCCAGCCATTGGTGTGGCATATCAAGATGCTGATTAGACAGCATGATTATTGCACAGGTGTTTTGCACTGACGACACACACAGCTGATTGCACTGGTCACACACCCTACATAAACCATGAACTTCCTCTTCGCCGAGTATTGTATAGCGTATATCCTAGCGATAGCTACTCCACGGAGCCCACTTAGTTGCCATAGCCTTGCCTTGCCTGTTTTTCCCGTGTTCTGATTCTAGCTCGTGTTTCCTGGATTAACCCTTGCCTTGCCGTTCGGACTCTGTTTGCACCTTTCTTGGATTTTAGCTCGTGTACCTGGATTATCTCTCTGCCTTGCCCCATTTGCTATTGCTCACGATCGAAGACCCACGCTTGCCCTAGGAGTACTCTTTGTCTTGTCTCTGCCATACCTGTTTGCCGTTGTTTGACCCTGCCTGTTATGACCATGTCTCTGTTGAGAAATAAAAGCTTGCAAATGGATCCGCACGCCTCTCGTCTCATCGACTCCATTACAGTTTTGTACAAATCGTCATGTTAATTAGAATTCAAATGCATTTTGTTTTATTGACCACAATATCATTGCTATTTGTCCGAGAGGGGCACTCGAGCCCCCAAGAGTTTGATCAGGGTTGGAGCTAAACTCTGTAGCAGATTGGCCCTCCAGGGAAAGATTTGAGGAACCCTGCCCTTGCATTTTCAGACGCAGCTCGAGTTCCTGAAGAGGAACTGGTTTACTCCGCACATGTGTGCAAAAATATTTTGGATTCATAGCCTCCTTAAAATAGTGACTTGTGAATGTACGACAGCACGAATTAACAAGGCTACATCTAGTACCATTGATGCATGTGTCGCGGTCCTACTCGCCCCGCTCCGAGCGGGATTAGAACCGCAGTCTAAAAGCCACGGCCTCTACAGGCCACTTGAGATTGGGGAGTGAGGTTTTACCTGTACAGCACTTACCCGCTGGCCTCTGCTACACATGGCAATGTTTTTCTTCAAACATTTTGGACTATATAAAGGAATGACCATATAAAGTTTTTTTTTTTTTTTTTCAGATTGTAAAATTATTGATAATATGTCTGTTGTTCCCCCTTCCTGTTGTTTGTTTGAATGGATGTTATGTTGTTAATCGAAAGACAATAAAAAGTTGATCACAAAAAAAAAAAAAAAATTAATTGAAAAATAATATAATAATATTGTGTAGTTTATATAATACTACAGACACAGCCAGTTTTACTCATTGAAATATTCAAGAGGCTTCATGAGCGCAGGAGATGCAGATAACATGGGGCACGTTCAGGATCACACGTTTTGCTACGGCTTCCGGGTTGAACAACATGTTTCCTGGAAACGGTGTGCAGCAGGGTTTGAGATACGTTTTCTCTCGTTTGGTGGCTGTGTCAAAAATGTCAGCCCAATCAGCAGCAACTTGTATATAAACCACACGGTATTAAAGAGACAGGCAGCTCGCACAATGGGTCCAAGTGAAGTCATTTAATATGTGTCCGCTGCAGCTCGATATACACAACAATTGAAGATATTAGAAGACATGTTTGTCTTAAGAGTTTTATAGTGACATAGCTTATGTTACATGATGATTATGATTTTGTAAGTAAATGTAATTAACATCAAAATAAATTCACAAGAGCAAGTATATTGTTTGTACATGTTTATTTACATTAAAGGCAAAATAACTGAAATAATAAGAGCACAAGTATAGATCTGGAACTTCTTTAAGTCTGTCTAAATATCATGAAGTAAATGCAATGTCTTGTGGTCCATATCCTTTCCTTAGGAAGGTGTGCTAGACACTGATTAATGTGACATAAAAATACTACATATTTATATATTTTTCTATTGTATTGTGGGTGACACTTTCATAAACGTTTCTATGCTCCACTGATTATATAATGGTAAATATTATAATATCCTACCACAACAACAGTGATCAGCAATAATGATAAGCCTAATACTCACAATAAAAATAATAAGGTCATATAGATCATAACACTGTCTCGGAGGTAAAAAAGTGGATTATCCTTCATCTAAAATGTTTGTCTTTTCATCCTGAAATGCGAGGCAAATGTTGGATCACAATAATGAGGAACCACAGTTTCCACAAATCCTTCACTCGATTGGGATGTTCTCTTTTATTCTGGACAGCAAGGGCAGTGACTGTAACATCCAGCGTATTTTGCAGTATTAAACATATTTATACCGATTTCATCAGGCTCCGAAAATTCTTCAAAAAGAACACAAAGAATGGCTTTCTCAGCTGCCATAGTTGCAACACTTGCGTCATCAGAACAAGGTGTTCAACGCACCATTTCCATTTTGCACCGTTTTTTCGGGGCTGAACGCAGCCATGATCTTGACTCTTAAGAAACTTTAATTAATGCGGTCACATAACAAATCTGCTCCAAAGATCAAATTAAATGAATTGCTAATTACAACATTGAAATAAAAATGTAAAGCCTGTACAAATACTAGAAATCGTGAAAATAAATAATTGGGAATCATGAAAAAAATTTAACAAAAACAGTGCACATTTCATTTATCTATTATACCATTTATGTAGTTTTGTTCGCTTGGCTGTTTCCTTATAAAAGTCCAGAAGTTTGTCAAGTTTCACGTCAGGTGTCTTTTTTAATTATATGATGTCATTACGTTGCTGATCATGGTTTCGAGTATCGATACAGCTGCCCTTTTTGGGGAACACAAGAACGAGCAGTAATCTCAGACGACTTATTCCAGATATTTTAATCAAATCCACAAATTTGTTTGAAGAACCAAATTAGGCAGAGATCAGTTATCAGGATTAGACGATCTGGACTCTTTCAAATCATCTCAGAAGTATTAAGTGAGGTACAAAGAACAGGTCCCTGAACAGAACAAGGAGTATAAATACTAATGCAAACGAGGGCCTAATGACTTGATAAATTGAACACAGGTGAACTGAATGACGTAATCAGGGCAACTAATGAAAACTAGCTCAAAGGACTTAAACACACTTGATATCAAGTAAAGCATAAAAGCAGAGCTCTTTGTGAAACTCCACAAAATCGTCCTCTGAAATTCTGAAGGTAACGATCTGAAAATCAAGGTGAGTTTTTGGCACAAAGACCTACTGAATAACTTTGTCTTTAAAATACATTGTGAATACAACATGCTCAGTATATGAGTGCAGACAATTCACTTTTTCTGCTTATTAATTGTCAAGTTCATGGCAATGCTGGGAAGTCTGCTGCTCTTCATCATGTTCTCCATGGGAAACACAGAAGGTGAACAAAACGCTTATCTGTTTAAATCCTCATTCCACTTTAAAACTTGTTCCAAACCTTTGGCATTTTGTAGCTTTATGAAGAGGGATAGTGAGACATATACAGTATTGTGTTGACTCCTATTTGCATAATGAGTGATAATGTGACTATTACAAGACTAACATATGTACAGTAGACCTACCTTATCCAGTTGGTATAGATAAAAACTGCCACTATGGATGGACACCTTTTGGAGACCGCTGCTACAAGTTCTTCTCTCAGTCGATTAGCTGGATCGCAGCAGAGGTAAAGCCTTAGTTACAAGGCAACTTTTTTTAAAGTAAAACTTCCTTAATTTTTCTTTTAGAAAACTAGACTGCAACTAATCCATCAGAGCAGATTTTGTTAAATGTAAGTGACATCTTGCTAAAGACCACTTATTTTTATTTTTCTAATGTCTCTTTAGAGAAAGTGTATAGATCAGCATGCAAATCTGGCATCTGTGCACAGTGAACTGGAAAACGATTTTCTGTTGAGTCTGGTGCCATCTTCTAAACGATGTTGGTTTGGTGTTCATGATGGTGTACAAGTAAGTTGCGTGGACTAAAGAGATTTATTTGTTTGAGACCATTGTTTCTAATGAAGATGGTTTAACTTCAAAGCCAAACTAAATGAAGTTCTTTATGTAGTCTGAGTACAGAAGAGCACTTTTAATCACTCTTTGCTCTTTAGGAAGGAGCGTGGTTGTGGAGTGATGGAACCCCATATGACTACACCAACTGGTGCGCTGATGAACCTAACAATATTAATGTCGAGAACTGTGGAGAGATCAGCTGGACCTGTAAGAATGCAGTGTAGTTTTTTACTTTCAATTATTTACCATCCTAAAACTTCACAAATAATAACACATTGGCTCCTGTTCTAACACTACTGTAACAATCATAACTTATTTAATTTTTCCACCCTCCAGCTGACCGTTGCTGGAATGATGCTGGCTGTTCTGCCTCAGTGGGCTATGTTTGTGCTAAAGACCTGTGAGATCCTACGCAGTCATCCTGCTCCAGTTACTTTGATTGGACTACATTTAGTTTCTGAACTCCTCTTTACAGAATGTTCTCAACCGATCTCTTAATACTGAAACGCCTCGAATCAATAAAAGCATTAAAGCAAACCTTGTGTGTTGTGGTGTTTAATCAAAATCATGTGTAATATTGTTATGAGAATATGGTTTGTAGAATGGCGTTAGGCATTAAGTGATGTGCTTGTCTTGCTGTAGATGCAGAAAGAAAATTAGTATTTTGCAACTAATGTAATTCTCAGGCATAGATAAAACAAATTTGGTTAATATCAAAACATATTAACTATGCCATTATCATAGCTTGAGAATGCAGTGTAAAAAGAATTTGACAAATTGAATTAAACCTTACTGCATTAAATATTAGAACAACACTACTAAAATTACTTGCACTAGATTTATTTGTAATTACTGACCATCAGCCTCTATCTACGATGGCAATAGTCTTTACATAATGAGAACGGTTTACATGCACTGAACAAAATGACAAACACAACACTTGTTTTTGCCCCCATTTTTCATGAGCTGAACTCAAAGATCTAGGACTTTTTCTATGTACACAAGGCCTATTTCTCTCAAATATTGTTCACAAATCTGTCTAAATCTGTGTTAGTGAGCACTTCTCCTTGGCCGAGATACTCCATCCACCTCACAGGTGTCAAGTCACCTTTATTTATATAGCGCTTTTACAATACAGATTGTGTCAAAGCACTTAACAGTATCAAATTGGAGGATAGAGTGTCAGTAATGTATAATGATAAGATTAAACACTCAATTTTCAGTTAAAGAAATTTCATTATTGAATTCAGAGATGTCATTGTCTAGCTCAGTTTAGTTTAAATAGTATCTGTGCAATCAAATCGGCGATAATCGCTAGAAATTAAGTGTCCCCAACTGAGCAAGCCAGAGGCGACAGCGGCAAGGAACCAAAACTCCCTCCGAGACAGAATGGAGGAAAAAACCTTGGGAGAAACTAGGCTCAGTCGGGGGGCCAGTTCTCCTCTGACCAGACGAAACCCGCAGTTCAAAAGTTTATATTTCTATTTTAATTTTGTTGCAATTTCTAACAATAGTAGTATTATGTAGTTAGGTATTTTATTATATTTTAGTTATTTTTGGGTGATATATCTGGGGATATATCTCTGGGGGTCATCCGGCGTCCTGGTCTCCGCCCGACGATCAGGGCCGCAGACATCACCTCCGGCGCCGACCCACCATCTGATCGGACACGGACCGAGAAACAGACTAGGAAAGAAACAGACAAACATTAGCGCAGATGCCATTCAACTTACGATGTAACGAGTACATCGAGTGTTCCCGGTTCCGGTTCATCTAATTAATGCAGCCTAACAATCCTTTAACGGATTTGAATAATAGAAGCGTATTAATGTGTTATGTGTAAGCCAGGCTAAAGAGATGGGTCTTTAATCTAGATTTAAACTGACAGAGTGTGTCTGCCTCCCGAACAGTGTTAGGTAGATTGTTCCAGAGTTTGGGTGCTAAATAGGAAAAGGATCTGCCGTCCGCAGTCGATTTTGATATTCTAGGTATTATCAAACGGCCAGAGTTTTGAGAACGCAGCGGACGTGGAGGACTATAATGCGATAAGAGCTCGCTCAAGTACTGAGGAGCTAAACCATTCAGGGCTTTATAAGTAATTAACAAGATTTTAAAATCTATCCGATGCTTGATAGGGAGCCAGTGCAGTGTTGACAGAACCGGGCTAATATGGTCATATTTCCTGGTTCTAGTAAGGACTCTAGCTGCTGCATTTTGGACTAACTGTAGTTTGTTGATCAAGCGTGCAGAACAACCACCCAATAAAGCATTACAATAGTCTAACCTTGAGGTCATAAACGCATGAATTAACATTTCTGCATTTGACGTTGAGAGCATTGGTCGCAATTTAGATATGCTTTTGAGATGAAAAATGCAGTTTTACAGATGCTAGAAACATGGCTTTCAAATGACAGATTGCTATCGAACAGCACACCTAGGTTCCTGACTGATGAAGAAGAATTGACAGAGCAGCCGTCAAGTGTTAGATAATGTTCTAGGTTACATGTGGGGTTTTAGGTCCGATAATTAACACCTCTGTTTTTCAGAATTTAGCAGTAAAAATTACTCGTCATCCAGTTTTTATATCGACTATGCATTCCGTTAGTTTCTCAATTTGGTGTGTTTCACCGGGCGCGAAGAAATATAGAGCTGAGTATCATCAGCATAACAGTGAAAGCTAACACCATGTCTCCTGATAATATCTCCCAAGGGTAACATATAGAGCGTGAAAAGTAACGGCCCTAGTACTGAGCCTTGAGGTACTCCATACTGCACTTGTGATCAATATGATACCTCTTCATTCACTGCTACGAACTGATGGCGGTCAGATAAGTACGATTTGAACCATGCTAAGGCGCTTCCACTAATGCCAACATAGTTTTGTAGTCTATTCAAAAGAATGTTGTGGTCGATAGTGTCGAACGCAGCGCTAAGATCCAGTAGAACTAATAAAGAGATACAACCACAATCAGATGATAGAAGCAGGTCATTTGTAACTCTAATGAGAGCAGTCTCAGTACTATGATACGATCTAAATCCTGACTGGAATTCCTCACAGATATCATTTTCTCTAGGAAGGAATATAATTGTGAGGATACTACCTTTCTAGTATCTTTGACAGAAAAGGAGATTTGAGATCGGTCTGTAATTAACTAGATCTTTGGGGTCAAGTTGTGGTTTTTAATGAGAGGCTTAATAACAGCCAATTTGAAGGTTTTGGGGACATATCCTAATGACAATGATGAATTAATAATAGCCAAAAGAGGATCTATGACTTCTGGAAGCAGCTCTTTTAGTAGTTTAGATGGAATCGGGTCTAACATACATGATGTTGGTTTAGATGATTTAACAAGTTTATACAATTCTTCCTCTCCTACAGTAGAGAATGAGTGGAATTGTTCCTCAGGGGTCTATAGTGCGCTATCTGATGCGATACTGTAGCTGACGGCTGCAGGGATACAATTTTATCTCTGATAGTATCGATCTTGGAAGTGAAGTAGTTCATAAAGTCATTACTGCTATGCTCTTGGGAAATGCCAACACCTGTTGATGCTTGATTTTTCGTTAATTTAGTTACTGTATTGAATAAATATTGGGGGTTATGTTTGTTTTCTTCTAGAAGAGACGAAAAGTAATCAGATCTAGCAGTTTTAATGCTTTTCTGTAGGATAGGGTACTTTCCGCCAAGCTAAACGAAATACCTCTAATTTAGTTTTCCTCCAGCTGCGCTCCATTTTCCGGGCTGCTCTCTTTAGGGCACGAGTGTGCTCATTATACCACGGTGTTGGACTCTTATCCTTAATCTTCCTTAAGCGTAAAGGAGCAACCGCATCTAAAGTGCTAGAAAAGAGAGAGTCCATAGTTCCTGTTACATCATCAAGTTGTTCTGAGCTATTGGATATGCTGAGGAACTGAGATAAATCAGGAAGATTATTTATAAAGCAGTCTTTTGTGGTAGAGGTAATGGTTCTACCATATTTGTAACAAGAAGTTGGCTTTACAGCTTTAGCTATATGGAATATACAGGAGACTAGATAATGATCTGAGATATCATCGCTCTGCTGCAAAATTTCAACGCCACTGACATCAATTCCATGTGACAGTATTAAATCTAGAGTATGATTTCGACAATGAGTAGGTCCTGACACGTGTTGTTTAACACCAATTGAGTTTAGAATGTCTATAAATGCTGATCCCAACGAATCTCTGTCATTATCAACATGGATATTAAAATCACCAACGATTAGGACTTTATCTGCAGTCAGCACTAACTCCGATAGAAGATCAGAAAATTCTTTAATAAAGTCTGTATGGTGCCCTGGTGGCCTGTATACAGTAGCCAGTACAAACATCACAGGATTTATCATTAACACTTGTTTCTTTGGATAACGTTATATGAAGCACCATTACTTGAACGAATTATACTTGAAACCCAACCTCTGAGAGATACTGAAAATATTTCTATAAATTGTAGCAACACCTCCCCCTTTACCTTTTGGACGCGGTTCATGTTCGTAACAGTAATCTTGGGGTGTAGACTCGTTTAAAGTAATGTAATCATCTTGTTTTAGCCAGGTTTCTGTCAGACAAAGCACATCTAGTTTATGGTCAGTGAACATATCATTTACAAAAAGTGCTTTTGAAGAAAGGGATCTAATATTTAATAAGCCAAGCTTTATCATGTGTTTATCTGTATTATATCGTTTTTTTATTTGTTGAACATCAATTAAATTGTTACTATTACTTTGGTTTGGATGTTTTCTGTATTTTCTAGTTCGGGGAACAGACACAGTCTCTATAGAGTGATATCTAGGTGAAAAAGTTTCTATGTGCTGAGAGTTAACTGACTTTGGTGGCGTGAGGCGGCTAGCAGACGATCGGTTTAGCCAGTCTGTCTGCTTCCTGACCTGGGCTCCAGTTAGTCAAGTACAAACTCTAAGACTATGTGCCATATTTCTAGAGAGAAGAGCGGCACCACCCCAGGAGGGATGAACACCATCTCTTTTCAACAGGTCAGGTCTGCCCCAAAAATTCTTCCAATTGTCTATAAAGCCTATGTTATTTTGCGGGCACCACTTAGACATCCAGCCATTGGTGTGGCATATCAAGATGCTGATTAGACAGCATGATTATTGCACAGGTGTTTTGCACTGACGACACACACAGCTGATTGCACTGGTCACACACCCTACATAAACCATGAACTTCCTCTTCACGAGTATTGTATAGCGTATATCCTAGCGATAGCTACTCCACGGAGCCCACTTAGTTGCCATAGCCTTGCCTTGCCTGTTTTTCCCGTGTTCTGATTCTAGCTCGTGTTTCCTGGATTAACCCTTGCCTTGCCGTTCGGACTCTGTTTGCACCTTTCTTGGATTTTAGCTCGTGTACCTGGATTATCTCTCTGCCTTGCCCCATTTGCTATTGCTCACGATCGAAGACCCACGCTTGCCCTAGGAGTACTCTTTGTCTTGTCTCTGCCATACCTGTTTGCCGTTGTTTGACCCTGCCTGTTATGACCATGTCTCTGTTGAGAAATAAAAGCTTGCAAATGGATCCGCACGCCTCTCGTCTCATCGACTCCATTACAGTTTTGTACAAATCGTCATGTTAATTAGAATTCAAATGCATTTTGTTTTATTGACCACAATATCATTGCTATTTGTCCGAGAGGGGCACTCGAGCCCCCAAGAGTTTGATCAGGGTTGGAGCTAAACTCTGTAGCAGATTGGCCCTCCAGGGAAAGATTTGAGGAACCCTGCCCTTGCATTTTCAGACGCAGCTCGAGTTCCTGAAGAGGAACTGGTTTACTCCGCACATGTGTGCAAAAATATTTTGGATTCATAGCCTCCTTAAAATAGTGACTTGTGAATGTACGACAGCACGAATTAACAAGGCTACATCTAGTACCATTGATGCATGTGTCGCGGTCCTACTCGCCCGCTCCGAGCGGGATTAGAACCGCAGTCTAAAGCCACGGCCTCTACAGGCCACTTGAGATTGGGGAGTGAGGTTTTACCTGTACAGCACTTACCCGCTGGCCTCTGCTACACATGGCAATGTTTTTCTTCAAACATTTTGGACTATATAAAGGAATGACCATATAAAGTTTTTTTTTTTTTTCAGATTGTAAAATTATTGATAATATGTCTGTTGTTCCCCTTCCTGTTGTTTGTTTGAATGGATGTTATGTTGTTAATCGAAAGACAATAAAAAGTTGATCACAAAAAAAAAAAAATTAATTGAAAAATAATATAATAATATTGTGTAGTTTATATAATACTACAGACACAGCCAGTTTTACTCATTGAAATATTCAAGAGGCTTCATGAGCGCAGGAGATGCAGATAACATGGGGCACGTTCAGGATCACACGTTTTGCTACGGCTTCCGGGTTGAACAACATGTTTCCTGGAAACGGTGTGCAGCAGGGTTTGAGATACGTTTTCTCTCGTTTGGTGGCTGTGTCAAAATGTCAGCCCAATCAGCAGCAACTTGTATATAAACCACACGGTATTAAAGAGACAGGCAGCTCGCACAATGGGTCCAAGTGAAGTCATTTAATATGTGTCCGCTGCAGCTCGATATACACAACAATTGAAGATATTAGAAGACATGTTTGTCTTAAGAGTTTTATAGTAACATAGCTTATGTTACATGATGATTATGATTTTGTAAGTAAATGTAATTAACATCAAAATAAATGTTTATTTACATTAAAGGCAAAATAACTGAAATAATAAGAGCACAAGTATAGATCTGGAACTTCTTTAAGTCTGTCTAAATATCATGAAGTAAATGCAATGTCTTGTGGTCCATATCCTTTCCTTAGGAAGGTGTGCTAGACACTGATTAATGTGACATAAAAATACTACATATTTATATATTTTTCTATTGTATTGTGGGTGACACTTTCATAAACGTTTCTATGCTCCACTGATTATATAATGGTAAATATTATAATATCCTACCACAACAACAGTGATCAGCAATAATGATAAGCCTAATACTCACAATAAAAATAATAAGGTCATATAGATCATAACACTGTCTCGGAGGTAAAAAAGTGGATTATCCTTCATCTAAAATGTTTGTCTTTTCATCCTGAAATGCGAGGCAAATGTTGGATCACAATAATGAGGAACCACAGTTTCCACAAATCCTTCACTCGATTGGGATGTTCTCTTTTATTCTGGACAGCAAGGGCAGTGACTGTAACATCCAGCGTATTTTGCAGTATTAAACATATTTATACCGATTTCATCAGGCTCCGAAAATTCTTCAAAAAGAACACAAAGAATGGCTTTCTCAGCTGCCATAGTTGCAACACTTGCGTCATCAGAACAAGGTGTTCAACGCACCATTTCCATTTTGCACCGTTTTTTCGGGGCTGAACGCAGCCATGATCTTGACTCTTAAGAAACTTTAATTAATGCGGTCACATAACAAATCTGCTCCAAAGATCAAATTAAATGAATTGCTAATTACAACATTGAAATAAAAATGTAAAGCCTGTACAAATACTAGAAATCGTGAAAATAAATAATTGGGAATCATGAAAAAAATTTAACAAAAACAGTGCACATTTCATTTATCTATTATACCATTTATGTAGTTTTGTTCGCTTGGCTGTTTCCTTATAAAAGTCCAGAAGTTTGTCAAGTTTCACGTCAGGTGTCTTTTTTAATTATATGATGTCATTACGTTGCTGATCATGGTTTCGAGTATCGATACAGCTGCCCTTTTTGGGGAACACAAGAACGAGCAGTAATCTCAGACGACTTATTCCAGATATTTTAATCAAATCCACAAATTTGTTTGAAGAACCAAATTAGGCAGAGATCAGTTATCAGGATTAGACGATCTGGACTCTTTCAAATCATCTCAGAAGTATTAAGTGAGGTACAAAGAACAGGTCCCTGAACAGAACAAGGAGTATAAATACTAATGCAAACGAGGGCCTAATGACTTGATAAATTGAACACAGGTGAACTGAATGACGTAATCAGGGCAACTAATGAAAACTAGCTCAAAGGACTTAAACACACTTGATATCAAGTAAAGCATAAAAGCAGAGCTCTTTGTGAAACTCCACAAAATCGTCCTCTGAAATTCTGAAGGTAACGATCTGAAAATCAAGGTGAGTTTTTGGCACAAAGACCTACTGAATAACTTTGTCTTTAAAATACATTGTGAATACAACATGCTCAGTATATGAGTGCAGACAATTCACTTTTTCTGCTTATTAATTGTCAAGTTCATGGCAATGCTGGGAAGTCTGCTGCTCTTCATCATGTTCTCCATGGGAAACACAGAAGGTGAACAAAACGCTTATCTGTTTAAATCCTCATTCCACTTTAAAAACTTGTTCCGCCAAACCTTTGGCATTTTGTAGCTTTATGAAGAGGGATAGTGAGACATATACAGTATTGTGTTGACTCCTATTTGCATAATGAGTGATAATGTGACTATTACAAGACTAACATATGTACAGTAGACCTACCTTATCCAGTTGGTATAGATAAAAACTGCCACTATGGATGGACACCTTTTGGAGACCGCTGCTACAAGTTCTTCTCTCAGTCGATTAGCTGGATCGCAGCAGAGGTAAAGCCTTAGTTACAAGGCAACTTTTTTTTAAAGTAAAACTTCCTTAATTTTTCTTTTTAGAAAACTAGACTGCGCAACTAATCCATCAGAGCAGATTTTGTTAAATGTAAGTGACATCTTGCTAAAGACCACTTATTTTTATTTTTCTAATGTCTCTTTAGAGAAAGTGTATAGATCAGCATGCAAATCTGGCATCTGTGCACAGTGAACTGGAAAACGATTTTCTGTTGAGTCTGGTGCCATCTTCTAAACGATGTTGGTTTGGTGTTCATGATGGTGTACAAGTAAGTTGCGTGGACTAAAGAGATTTATTTGTTTGAGACCATTGTTTCTAATGAAGATGGTTTAACTTCAAAGCCAAACTAAATGAAGTTCTTTATGTAGTCTGAGTACAGAAGAGCACTTTTAATCACTCTTTGCTCTTTAGGAAGGAGCGTGGTTGTGGAGTGATGGAACCCCATATGACTACACCAACTGGTGCGCTGATGAACCTAACAATATTAATGTCGAGAACTGTGGAGAGATCAGCTGGACCTGTAAGAATGCAGTGTAGTTTTTTACTTTCAATTATTTACCATCCTAAAACTTCACAAATAATAACACATTGGCTCCTGTTCTAACACTACTGTAACAATCATAACTTATTTAATTTTTCCACCCTCCAGCTGACCGTTGCTGGAATGATGCTGGCTGTTCTGCCTCAGTGGGCTATGTTTGTGCTAAAGACCTGTGAGATCCTACGCAGTCATCCTGCTCCAGTTACTTTGATTGGACTACATTTAGTTTCTGAACTCCTCTTTACAGAATGTTCTCAACCGATCTCTTAATACTGAAACGCCTCGAATCAATAAAAGCATTAAAGCAAACCTTGTGTGTTGTGGTGTTTAATCAAAATCATGTGTAATATTGTTATGAGAATATGGTTTGTAGAATGGCGTTAGGCATTAAGTGATGTGCTTGTCTTGCTGTAGATGCAGAAAGAAAATTAGTATTTTGCAACTAATGTAATTCTCAGGCATAGATAAAACAAATTTGGTTAATATCAAAACATATTAACTATGCCATTATCATAGCTTGAGAATGCAGTGTAAAAAGAATTTGACAAATTGAATTAAACCTTACTGCATTAAATATTAGAACAACACTACTAAAATTACTTGCACTAGATTTATTTGTAATTACTGACCATCAGCCTCTATCTACGATGGCAATAGTCTTTACATAATGAGAACGGTTTACATGCACTGAACAAAATGACAAACACAACACTTGTTTTTGCCCCCATTTTTCATGAGCTGAACTCAAAGATCTAGGACTTTTTCTATGTACACAAGGCCTATTTCTCTCAAATATTGTTCACAAATCTGTCTAAATCTGTGTTAGTGAGCACTTCTCCTTGGCGAGATACTCCATCCACCTCACAGGTGTCAAGTCACCTTTATTTATATAGCGCTTTTACAATACAGATTGTGTCAAAGCACTTAACAGTATCAAATTGGAGGATAGAGTGTCAGTAATGTATAATGATAAGATTAAACACTCAATTTTCAGTTAAAGAAATTTCATTATTGAATTCAGAGATGTCATTGTCTAGCTCAGTTTAGTTTAAATAGTATCTGTGCAATCAAATCGGCGATAATCGCTAGAAATTAAGTGTCCCCAACTGAGCAAGCCAGAGGCGACAGCGGCAAGGAACCAAAACTCCCTCCGAGACAGAATGGAGGAAAAAACCTTGGGAGAAACCAGGCTCAGTCGGGGCCAGTTCTCCTCTGACCAGACGAAACCCGCAGTTCAAAAGTTTATATTTCTATTTTAATTTTGTTGCAATTTCTAACAATAGTAGTATTATGTAGTTAGGTATTTTATTATATTTTAGTTATTTTTGGGTGATATATCTGGGGATATATCTCTGGGGGTCATCCGGCGTCCTGGTCTCCGCCCGACGATCAGGGCCGCAGACATCACCTCCGGCGCCGACCCACCATCTGATCGGACACGGACCGAGAAACAGACTAGGAAAGAAACAGACAAACATTAGCGCAGATGCCATTCAACTTACGATGTAACGAGTACATCGAGTGTTCCCGGTTCCGGTTCATCTAATTAATGCAGCCTAACAATCCTTTAACGGATTTGAATAATAGAAGCGTATTAATGTGTTATGTGTAAGCCAGGCTAAAGAGATGGGTCTTTAATCTAGATTTAAACTGACAGAGTGTGTCTGCCTCCCGAACAGTGTTAGGTAGATTGTTCCAGAGTTTGGGTGCTAAATAGGAAAAGGATCTGCCGTCCATGATCGATTTTGATATTCTAGGTATTATCAAACGGCCAGAGTTTTGAGAACGCAGCGGACGTGGAGGACTATAATGCGATAAGAGCTCGCTCAAGTACTGAGGAGCTAAACCATTCAGGGCTTTATAAGTAATTAACAAGATTTTAAAATCTATCCGATGCTTGATAGGGAGCCAGTGCAGTGTTGACAGAACCGGGCTAATATGGTCATATTTCCTGGTTCTAGTAAGGACTCTAGCTGCTGCATTTTGGACTAACTGTAGTTTGTTGATCAAGCGTGCAGAACAACCACCCAATAAAGCATTACAATAGTCTAACCTTGAGGTCATAAACGCATGAATTAACATTTCTGCATTTGACGTTGAGAGCATTGGTCGCAATTTAGATATGCTTTTGAGATGAAAAATGCAGTTTTACAGATGCTAGAAACATGGCTTTCAAATGACAGATTGCTATCGAACAGCACACCTAGGTTCCTGACTGATGAAGAAGAATTGACAGAGCAGCCGTCAAGTGTTAGATAATGTTCTAGGTTACATGTGGGGTTTTAGGTCCGATAATTAACACCTCTGTTTTTCAGAATTTAGCAGTAAAAATTACTCGTCATCCAGTTTTTATATCGACTATGCATTCCGTTAGTTTCTCAATTTGGTGTGTTTCACCGGCCGCGAAGAAATATAGAGCTGAGTATCATCAGCATAACAGTGAAAGCTAACACCATGTCTCCTGATAATATCTCCCAAGGGTAACATATAGGCGTGAAAAGTAACGGCCCTAGTACTGAGCCTTGAGGTACTCCATACTGCACTTGTGATCAATATGATACCTCTTCATTCACTGCTACGAACTGATGGCGGTCAGATAAGTACGATTTGAACCATGCTAAGGCGCTTCCACTAATGCCAACATAGTTTTGTAGTCTATTCAAAAGAATGTTGTGGTCGATAGTGTCGAACGCAGCGCTAAGATCCAGTAGAACTAATAAAGAGATACAACCACAATCAGATGATAGAAGCAGGTCATTTGTAACTCTAATGAGAGCAGTCTCAGTACTATGATACGATCTAAATCCTGACTGGAATTCCTCACAGATATCATTTTCTCTAGGAAGGAATATAATTGTGAGGATACTACCTTTCTAGTATCTTTGACAGAAAAGGAGATTTGAGATCGGTCTGTAATTAACTAGATCTTTGGGGTCAAGTTGTGGTTTTTAATGAGAGGCTTAATAACAGCCAATTTGAAGGTTTTGGGGACATATCCTAATGACAATGATGAATTAATAATAGCCAAAAGAGGATCTATGACTTCTGGAAGCAGCTCTTTTAGTAGTTTAGATGGAATCGGGTCTAACATACATGATGTTGGTTTAGATGATTTAACAAGTTTATACAATTCTTCCTCTCCTACAGTAGAGAATGAGTGGAATTGTTCCTCAGGGGTCTATAGTGCGCTATCTGATGCGATACTGTAGCTGACGGCTGCAGGGATACAATTTTATCTCTGATAGTATCGATCTTGGAAGTGAAGTAGTTCATAAAGTCATTACTGCTATGCTCTTGGGAAATGCCAACACCTGTTGATGCTTGATTTTTCGTTAATTTAGTTACTGTATTGAATAAATATCGGGGTTATGTTTGTTTTCTTCTAGAAGAGACGAAAAGTAATCAGATCTAGCAGTTTTAATGCTTTTCTGTAGGATAGGGTACTTTCCGCCAAGCTAAACGAAATACCTCTAATTTAGTTTTCCTCCAGCTGCGCTCCATTTTCCGGCTGCTCTCTTTAGGGCACGAGTGTGCTCATTATACCACGGTGTTGGACTCTTATCCTTAATCTTCCTTAAGCGTAAAGGAGCAACCGCATCTAAAGTGCTAGAAAAGAGAGTCCATAGTTCCTGTTACATCATCAAGTTGTTCTGAGCTATTGGATATGCTGAGGAACTGAGATAAATCAGGAAGATTATTTATAAGGCAGTCTTTTGTGGTAGAGGTAATGGTTCTACCATATTTGTAACAAGAAGTTGGCTTTACAGCTTTAGCTATATGGAATATACAGGAGACTAGATAATGATCTGAGATATCATCGCTCTGCTGCAAAATTTCAACGCCACTGACATCAATTCCATGTGACAGTATTAAATCTAGAGTATGATTTCGACAATGAGTAGGTCCTGACACGTGTTGTTTAACACCAATTGAGTTTAGAATGTCTATAAATGCTGATCCCAACGAATCTCTGTCATTATCAACATGGATATTAAAATCACCAACGATTAGGACTTTATCTGCAGTCAGCACTAACTCCGATAGAAGATCAGAAAATTCTTTAATAAAGTCTGTATGGTGCCCTGGTGGCCTGTATACAGTAGCCAGTACAAACATCACAGGGGATTTATCATTAACACTTGTTTCTTTGGATAACGTTATATGAAGCACCATTACTTCGAACGAATTATACTTGAAACCCAACCTCTGAGAGATACTGAAAATATTTCTATAAATTGTAGCAACACCTCCCCCTTTACCTTTTGGACGCGGTTCATGTTCGTAACAGTAATCTTGGGGTGTAGACTCGTTTAAAGTAATGTAATCATCTTGTTTTAGCCAGGTTTCTGTCAGACAAAGCACATCTAGTTTATGGTCAGTGAACATATCATTTACAAAAAGTGCTTTTGAAGAAAGGGATCTAATATTTAATAAGCCAAGCTTTATCATGTGTTTATCTGTATTATATCGTTTTTTTATTTGTTGAACATCAATTAAATTGTTACTATTACTTTGGTTTGGATGTTTTCTGTATTTTCTAGTTCGGGGAACAGACACAGTCTCTATAGAGTGATATCTAGGTGAAAAAGTTTCTATGTGCTGAGAGTTAACTGACTTTGGTGGCGTGAGGCGGCTAGCAGACGATCGGTTTAGCCAGTCTGTCTGCTTCCTGACCTGGGCTCCAGTTAGTCAAGTACAAACTCTAAGACTATGTGCCATATTTCTAGAGAGAAGAGCGGCACCACCCCAGGAGGGATGAACACCATCTCTTTTCAACAGGTCAGGTCTGCCCCAAAAATTCTTCCAATTGTCTATAAAGCCTATGTTATTTTGCGGGCACCACTTAGACATCCAGCCATTGGTGTGGCATATCAAGATGCTGATTAGACAGCATGATTATTGCACAGGTGTTTTGCACTGACGACACACACAGCTGATTGCACTGGTCACACCCTACATAAACCATGAACTTCCTCTTCACGAGTATTGTATAGCGTATATCCTAGCGATAGCTACTCCACGAGCCCACTTAGTTGCCATAGCCTTGCCTTGCCTGTTTTTCCCGTGTTCTGATTCTAGCTCGTGTTTCCTGGATTAACCCTTGCCTTGCCGTTCGGACTCTGTTTGCACCTTTCTTGGATTTTAGCTCGTGTACCTGGATTATCTCTCTGCCTTGCCCCATTTGCTATTGCTCACGATCGAAGACCCACGCTTGCCCTAGGAGTACTCTTTGTCTTGTCTCTGCCATACCTGTTTGCCGTTGTTTGACCCTGCCTGTTATGACCATGTCTCTGTTGAGAAATAAAAGCTTGCAAATGGATCCGCACGCCTCTCGTCTCATCGACTCCATTACAGTTTTGTACAAATCGTCATGTTAATTAGAATTCAAATGCATTTTGTTTTATTGACCACAATATCATTGCTATTTGTCCGAGAGGGGCACTCGAGCCCCCAAGAGTTTGATCAGGGTTGGAGCTAAACTCTGTAGCAGATTGGCCCTCCAGGGAAAGATTTGAGGAACCCTGCCCTTGCATTTTCAGACGCAGCTCGAGTTCCTGAAGAGGAACTGGTTTACTCCGCACATGTGTGCAAAAATATTTTGGATTCATAGCCTCCTTAAAATAGTGACTTGTGAATGTACGACAGCACGAATTAACAAGGCTACATCTAGTACCATTGATGCATGTGTCGCGGTCCTACTCGCCCGCTCCGAGCGGGATTAGAACCGCAGTCTAAAAGCCACGGCCTCTACAGGCCACTTGAGATTGGGGAGTGAGGTTTTACCTGTACAGCACTTACCCGCTGGCCTCTGCTACACATGGCAATGTTTTTCTTCAAACATTTTGGACTATATAAAGGAATGACCATATAAAGTTTTTTTTTTTTTTCAGATTGTAAAATTATTGATAATATGTCTGTTGTTCCCCTTCCTGTTGTTTGTTTGAATGGATGTTATGTTGTTAATCGAAAGACAATAAAAAGTTGATCACAAAAAAAAAAAAATTAATTGAAAAATAATATAATAATATTGTGTAGTTTATATAATACTACAGACACAGCCAGTTTTACTCATTGAAATATTCAAGAGGCTTCATGAGCGCAGGAGATGCAGATAACATGGGGCACGTTCAGGATCACACGTTTTGCTACGGCTTCCGGGTTGAACAACATGTTTCCTGGAAACGGTGTGCAGCAGGGTTTGAGATACGTTTTCTCTCGTTTGGTGGCTGTGTCAAAATGTCAGCCCAATCAGCAGCAACTTGTATATAAACCACACGGTATTAAAGAGACAGGCAGCTCGCACAATGGGTCCAAGTGAAGTCATTTAATATGTGTCCGCTGCAGCTCGATATACACAACAATTGAAGATATTAGAAGACATGTTTGTCTTAAGAGTTTTATAGTGACATAGCTTATGTTACATGATGATTATGATTTTGTAAGTAAATGTAATTAACATCAAAATAAATTCACAAGAGCAAGTATATTGTTTGTACATGTTTATTTACATTAAAGGCAAAATAACTGAAATAATAAGAGCACAAGTATAGATCTGGAACTTCTTTAAGTCTGTCTAAATATCATGAAGTAAATGCAATGTCTTGTGGTCCATATCCTTTCCTTAGGAAGGTGTGCTAGACACTGATTAATGTGACATAAAAATACTACATATTTATATATTTTTCTATTGTATTGTGGGTGACACTTTCATAAACGTTTCTATGCTCCACTGATTATATAATGGTAAATATTATAATATCCTACCACAACAACAGTGATCAGCAATAATGATAAGCCTAATACTCACAATAAAAATAATAAGGTCATATAGATCATAACACTGTCTCGGAGGTAAAAAAGTGGATTATCCTTCATCTAAAATGTTTGTCTTTTCATCCTGAAATGCGAGGCAAATGTTGGATCACAATAATGAGGAACCACAGTTTCCACAAATCCTTCACTCGATTGGGATGTTCTCTTTTATTCTGGACAGCAAGGGCAGTGACTGTAACATCCAGCGTATTTTGCAGTATTAAACATATTTATACCGATTTCATCAGGCTCCGAAAATTCTTCAAAAAGAACACAAAGAATGGCTTTCTCAGCTGCCATAGTTGCAACACTTGCGTCATCAGAACAAGGTGTTCAACGCACCATTTCCATTTTGCACCGTTTTTTCGGGGCTGAACGCAGCCATGATCTTGACTCTTAAGAAACTTTAATTAATGCGGTCACATAACAAATCTGCTCCAAAGATCAAATTAAATGAATTGCTAATTACAACATTGAAATAAAAATGTAAAGCCTGTACAAATACTAGAAATCGTGAAAATAAATAATTGGGAATCATGAAAAAAATTTAACAAAAACAGTGCACATTTCATTTATCTATTATACCATTTATGTAGTTTTGTTCGCTTGGCTGTTTCCTTATAAAAGTCCAGAAGTTTGTCAAGTTTCACGTCAGGTGTCTTTTTTAATTATATGATGTCATTACGTTGCTGATCATGGTTTCGAGTATCGATACAGCTGCCCTTTTTGGGGAACACAAGAACGAGCAGTAATCTCAGACGACTTATTCCAGATATTTTAATCAAATCCACAAATTTGTTTGAAGAACCAAATTAGGCAGAGATCAGTTATCAGGATTAGACGATCTGGACTCTTTCAAATCATCTCAGAAGTATTAAGTGAGGTACAAAGAACAGGTCCCTGAACAGAACAAGGAGTATAAATACTAATGCAAACGAGGGCCTAATGACTTGATAAATTGAACACAGGTGAACTGAATGACGTAATCAGGGCAACTAATGAAAACTAGCTCAAAGGACTTAAACACACTTGATATCAAGTAAAGCATAAAAGCAGAGCTCTTTGTGAAACTCCACAAAATCGTCCTCTGAAATTCTGAAGGTAACGATCTGAAAATCAAGGTGAGTTTTTGGCACAAAGACCTACTGAATAACTTTGTCTTTAAAATACATTGTGAATACAACATGCTCAGTATATGAGTGCAGACAATTCACTTTTTCTGCTTATTAATTGTCAAGTTCATGGCAATGCTGGGAAGTCTGCTGCTCTTCATCATGTTCTCCATGGGAAACACAGAAGGTGAACAAAACGCTTATCTGTTTAAATCCTCATTCCACTTTAAAAACTTGTTCCGCCAAACCTTTGGCATTTTGTAGCTTTATGAAGAGGGATAGTGAGACATATACAGTATTGTGTTGACTCCTATTTGCATAATGAGTGATAATGTGACTATTACAAGACTAACATATGTACAGTAGACCTACCTTATCCAGTTGGTATAGATAAAAACTGCCACTATGGATGGACACCTTTTGGAGACCGCTGCTACAAGTTCTTCTCTCAGTCGATTAGCTGGATCGCAGCAGAGGTAAAGCCTTAGTTACAAGGCAACTTTTTTTAAAGTAAAACTTCCTTAATTTTTCTTTTTAGAAAACTAGACTGCAACTAATCCATCAGAGCAGATTTTGTTAAATGTAAGTGACATCTTGCTAAAGACCACTTATTTTTATTTTTCTAATGTCTCTTTAGAGAAAGTGTATAGATCAGCATGCAAATCTGGCATCTGTGCACAGTGAACTGGAAAACGATTTTCTGTTGAGTCTGGTGCCATCTTCTAAACGATGTTGGTTTGGTGTTCATGATGGTGTACAAGTAAGTTGCGTGGACTAAAGAGATTTATTTGTTTGAGACCATTGTTTCTAATGAAGATGGTTTAACTTCAAAGCCAAACTAAATGAAGTTCTTTATGTAGTCTGAGTACAGAAGAGCACTTTTAATCACTCTTTGCTCTTTAGGAAGGAGCGTGGTTGTGGAGTGATGGAACCCCATATGACTACACCAACTGGTGCGCTGATGAACCTAACAATATTAATGTCGAGAACTGTGGAGAGATCAGCTGGACCTGTAAGAATGCAGTGTAGTTTTTTACTTTCAATTATTTACCATCCTAAAACTTCACAAATAATAACACATTGGCTCCTGTTCTAACACTACTGTAACAATCATAACTTATTTAATTTTTCCACCCTCCAGCTGACCGTTGCTGGAATGATGCTGGCTGTTCTGCCTCAGTGGGCTATGTTTGTGCTAAAGACCTGTGAGATCCTACGCAGTCATCCTGCTCCAGTTACTTTGATTGGACTACATTTAGTTTCTGAACTCCTCTTTACAGAATGTTCTCAACCGATCTCTTAATACTGAAACGCCCCTCGAATCAATAAAAGCATTAAAGCAAACCTTGTGTGTTGTGGTGTTTAATCAAAATCATGTGTAATATTGTTATGAGAATATGGTTTGTAGAATGGCGTTAGGCATTAAGTGATGTGCTTGTCTTGCTGTAGATGCAGAAAGAAAATTAGTATTTTGCAACTAATGTAATTCTCAGGCATAGATAAAACAAATTTGGTTAATATCAAAACATATTAACTATGCCATTATCATAGCTTGAGAATGCAGTGTAAAAAGAATTTGACAAATTGAATTAAACCTTACTGCATTAAATATTAGAACAACACTACTAAAATTACTTGCACTAGATTTATTTGTAATTACTGACCATCAGCCTCTATCTACGATGGCAATAGTCTTTACATAATGAGAACGGTTTACATGCACTGAACAAAATGACAAACACAACACTTGTTTTTGCCCCATTTTCATGAGCTGAACTCAAAGATCTAGGACTTTTTCTATGTACACAAGGCCTATTTCTCTCAAATATTGTTCACAAATCTGTCTAAATCTGTGTTAGTGAGCACTTCTCCTTGGCCGAGATACTCCATCCACCTCACAGGTGTCAAGTCACCTTTATTTATATAGCGCTTTTACAATACAGATTGTGTCAAAGCACTTAACAGTATCAAATTGGAGGATAGAGTGTCAGTAATGTATAATGATAAGATTAAACACTCAATTTTCAGTTAAAGAAATTTCATTATTGAATTCAGAGATGTCATTGTCTAGCTCAGTTTAGTTTAAATAGTATCTGTGCAATCAAATCGGCGATAATCGCTAGAAATTAAGTGTCCCCAACTGAGCAAGCCAGAGGCGACAGCGGCAAGGAACCAAAACTCCCTCCGAGACAGAATGGAGGAAAAACCTTGGGAGAAACCAGGCTCAGTCGGGGGGCCAGTTCTCCTCTGACCAGACGAAACCCGCAGTTCAAAAGTTTATATTTCTATTTTAATTTTGTTGCAATTTCTAACAATAGTAGTATTATGTAGTTAGGTATTTTATTATATTTTAGTTATTTTTGGGTGATATATCTGGGGATATATCTCTGGGGGTCATCCGGGCGCCCTGGTCTCCGCCGACGATCAGGGCCGCAGACATCACCTCCCGGCGCCGACCCACCATCTGATCGGACACGGACCGAGAAACAGACTAGGAAAGAAACAGACAAACATTAGCGCAGATGCCATTCAACTTACGATGTAACGAGTACATCGAGTGTTCCCGGTTCGGTTCATCTAATTAATGCAGCCTAACAATCCTTTAACGGATTTGAATAATAGAAGCGTATTAATGTGTTATGTGTAAGCCAGGCTAAAGAGATGGGTCTTTAATCTAGATTTAAACTGACAGAGTGTGTCTGCCTCCCGAACAGTGTTAGGTAGATTGTTCCAGAGTTTGGGTGCTAAATAGGAAAAGGATCTGCCGTCCGCAGTCGATTTTGATATTCTAGGTATTATCAAACGGCCAGAGTTTTGAGAACGCAGCGGACGTGGAGGACTATAATGCGATAAGAGCTCGCTCAAGTACTGAGGAGCTAAACCATTCAGGGCTTTATAAGTAATTAACAAGATTTTAAAATCTATCCGATGCTTGATAGGGAGCCAGTGCAGTGTTGACAGAACCGGGCTAATATGGTCATATTTCCTGGTTCTAGTAAGGACTCTAGCTGCTGCATTTTGGACTAACTGTAGTTTGTTGATCAAGCGTGCAGAACAACCACCCAATAAAGCATTACAATAGTCTAACCTTGAGGTCATAAACGCATGAATTAACATTTCTGCATTTGACGTTGAGAGCATTGGTCGCAATTTAGATATGCTTTTGAGATGAAAAATGCAGTTTTACAGATGCTAGAAACATGGCTTTCAAATGACAGATTGCTATCGAACAGCACACCTAGGTTCCTGACTGATGAAGAAGAATTGACAGAGCAGCCGTCAAGTGTTAGATAATGTTCTAGGTTACATGTGGGGTTTTAGGTCCGATAATTAACACCTCTGTTTTTCAGAATTTAGCAGTAAAAATTACTCGTCATCCAGTTTTTATATCGACTATGCATTCCGTTAGTTTCTCAATTTGGTGTGTTTAACCGGGCCGCGAAGAAATATAGAGCTGAGTATCATCAGCATAACAGTGAAAGCTAACACCATGTCTCCTGATAATATCTCCCAAGGGTAACATATAGGCGTGAAAAGTAACGGCCCTAGTACTGAGCCTTGAGGTACTCCATACTGCACTTGTGATCAATATGATACCTCTTCATTCACTGCTACGAACTGATGGCGGTCAGATAAGTACGATTTGAACCATGCTAAGGCGCTTCCACTAATGCCAACATAGTTTTGTAGTCTATTCAAAAGAATGTTGTGGTCGATAGTGTCGAGCATGGCGCTAAGATCCAGTAGAACTAATAAAGAGATACAACCACAATCAGATGATAGAAGCAGGTCATTTGTAACTCTAATGAGAGCAGTCTCAGTACTATGATACGATCTAAATCCTGACTGGAATTCCTCACAGATATCATTTTCTCTAGGAAGGAATATAATTGTGAGGATACTACCTTTCTAGTATCTTTGACAGAAAAGGGAGATTTGAGATCGGTCTGTAATTAACTAGATCTTTGGGGTCAAGTTGTGGTTTTTAATGAGAGGCTTAATAACAGCCAATTTGAAGGTTTTGGGGACATATCCTAATGACAATGATGAATTAATAATAGCCAAAAGAGGATCTATGACTTCTGGAAGCAGCTCTTTTAGTAGTTTAGATGGAATCGGGTCTAACATACATGATGTTGGTTTAGATGATTTAACAAGTTTATACAATTCTTCCTCTCCTACAGTAGAGAATGAGTGGAATTGTTCCTCAGGGGGTCTATAGTGCGCTATCTGATGCGATACTGTAGCTGACGGCTGCAGGGATACAATTTTATCTCTGATAGTATCGATCTTGGAAGTGAAGTAGTTCATAAAGTCATTACTGCTATGCTCTTGGGAAATGCCAACACCTGTTGATGCTTGATTTTTCGTTAATTTAGTTACTGTATTGAATAAATATCGGGGGTTATGTTTGTTTTCTTCTAGAAGAGACGAAAAGTAATCAGATCTAGCAGTTTTTAATGCTTTTCTGTAGGATAGGGTACTTTCCCGCCAAGCTAAACGAAATACCTCTAATTTAGTTTTCCTCCAGCTGCGCTCCATTTTCCGGGATGCTCTCTTTAGGGCACGAGTGTGCTCATTATACCACGGTGTTGGACTCTTATCCTTAATCTTCCTTAAGCGTAAAGGAGCAACCGCATCTAAAGTGCTAGAAAAGAGAGAGTCCATAGTTCCTGTTACATCATCAAGTTGTTCTGAGCTATTGGATATGCTGAGGAACTGAGATAAATCAGGAAGATTATTTATAAAGCAGTCTTTTGTGGTAGAGGTAATGGTTCTACCATATTTGTAACAAGAAGTTGGCTTTACAGCTTTAGCTATATGGAATATACAGGAGACTAGATAATGATCTGAGATATCATCGCTCTGCTGCAAAATTTCAACGCCACTGACATCAATTCCATGTGACAGTATTAAATCTAGAGTATGATTTCGACAATGAGTAGGTCCTGACACGTGTTGTTTAACACCAATTGAGTTTAGAATGTCTATAAATGCTGATCCCAACGAATCTCTGTCATTATCAACATGGATATTAAAATCACCAACGATTAGGACTTTATCTGCAGTCAGCACTAACTCCGATAGAAGATCAGAAAATTCTTTAATAAAGTCTGTATGGTGCCCTGGTGGCCTGTATACAGTAGCCAGTACAAACATCACAGGGATTTATCATTAACACTTGTTTCTTTGGATAACGTTATATGAAGCACCATTACTTGAACGAATTATACTTGAAACCCAACCTCTGAGAGATACTGAAAATATTTCTATAAATTGTAGCAACACCTCCCCCTTTACCTTTTGGACGCGGTTCATGTTCGTAACAGTAATCTTGGGGTGTAGACTCGTTTAAAGTAATGTAATCATCTTGTTTTAGCCAGGTTTCTGTCAGACAAAGCACATCTAGTTTATGGTCAGTGAACATATCATTTACAAAAAGTGCTTTTGAAGAAAGGGATCTAATATTTAATAAGCCAAGCTTTATCATGTGTTTATCTGTATTATATCGTTTTTTTATTTGTTGAACATCAATTAAATTGTTACTATTACTTTGGTTTGGATGTTTTCTGTATTTTCTAGTTCGGGGAACAGACACAGTCTCTATAGAGTGATATCTAGGTGAAAAAGTTTCTATGTGCTGAGAGTTAACTGACTTTGGTGGCGTGAGGCGGCTAGCAGACGATCGGTTTAGCCAGTCTGTCTGCTTCCTGACCTGGGCTCCAGTTAGTCAAGTACAAACTCTAAGACTATGTGCCATATTTCTAGAGAGAAGAGCGGCACCACCCCAGGAGGGATGAACACCATCTCTTTTCAACAGGTCAGGTCTGCCCCAAAAATTCTTCCAATTGTCTATAAAGCCTATGTTATTTTGGGCACCACTTAGACATCCAGCCATTGGTGTGGCATATCAAGATGCTGATTAGACAGCATGATTATTGCACAGGTGTTTTGCACTGACGACACACAGCTGATTGCACTGGTCACACACCCTACATAAACCATGAACTTCCTCTTCGCCGAGTATTGTATAGCGTATATCCTAGCGATAGCTACTCCACGGAGCCCACTTAGTTGCCATAGCCTTGCCTTGCCTGTTTTTCCCGTGTTCTGATTCTAGCTCGTGTTTCCTGGATTAACCCTTGCCTTGCCGTTCGGACTCTGTTTGCACCTTTCTTGGATTTTAGCTCGTGTACCTGGATTATCTCTCTGCCTTGCCCCATTTGCTATTGCTCACGATCGAAGACCCACGCTTGCCCTAGGAGTACTCTTTGTCTTGTCTCTGCCATACCTGTTTGCCGTTGTTTGACCCTGCCTGTTATGACCATGTCTCTGTTGAGAAATAAAAGCTTGCAAATGGATCCGCACGCCTCTCGTCTCATCGACTCCATTACAGTTTTGTACAAATCGTCATGTTAATTAGAATTCAAATGCATTTTGTTTTATTGACCACAATATCATTGCTATTTGTCCGAGAGGGGCACTCGAGCCCCCAAGAGTTTGATCAGGGTTGGAGCTAAACTCTGTAGCAGATTGGCCCTCCAGGGAAAGATTTGAGGAACCCTGCCCTTGCATTTTCAGACGCAGCTCGAGTTCCTGAAGAGGAACTGGTTTACTCCGCACATGTGTGCAAAAATATTTTGGATTCATAGCCTCCTTAAAATAGTGACTTGTGAATGTACGACAGCACGAATTAACAAGGCTACATCTAGTACCATTGATGCATGTGTCGGTCCTACTCGCCCGCTCCGAGCGGGATTAGAACCGCAGTCTAAAAGCCACGGCCTCTACAGGCCACTTGAGATTGGGGAGTGAGGTTTTACCTGTACAGCACTTACCCGCTGGCCTCTGCTACACATGGCAATGTTTTTCTTCAAACATTTTGGACTATATAAAGGAATGACCATATAAAGTTTTTTTTTTTTTCAGATTGTAAAATTATTGATAATATGTCTGTTGTTCCCCTTCCTGTTGTTTGTTTGAATGGATGTTATGTTGTTAATCGAAAGACAATAAAAAGTTGATCACAAAAAAAAAAAAATAATTAATTGAAAAATAATATAATAATATTGTGTAGTTTATATAATACTACAGACACAGCCAGTTTTACTCATTGAAATATTCAAGAGGCTTCATGAGCGCAGGAGATGCAGATAACATGGGGCACGTTCAGGATCACACGTTTTGCTACGGCTTCCGGGTTGAACAACATGTTTCCTGGAAACGGTGTGCAGCAGGGTTTGAGATACGTTTTCTCTCGTTTGGTGGCTGTGTCAAAATGTCAGCCCAATCAGCAGCAACTTGTATATAAACCACACGGTATTAAAGAGACAGGCAGCTCGCACAATGGGTCCAAGTGAAGTCATTTAATATGTGTCCGCTGCAGCTCGATATACACAACAATTGAAGATATTAGAAGACATGTTTGTCTTAAGAGTTTTATAGTGACATAGCTTATGTTACATGATGATTATGATTTTGTAAGTAAATGTAATTAACATCAAAATAAATTCACAAGAGCAAGTATATTGTTTGTACATGTTTATTTACATTAAAGGCAAAATAACTGAAATAATAAGAGCACAAGTATAGATCTGGAACTTCTTTAAGTCTGTCTAAATATCATGAAGTAAATGCAATGTCTTGTGGTCCATATCCTTTCCTTAGGAAGGTGTGCTAGACACTGATTAATGTGACATAAAAATACTACATATTTATATATTTTTCTATTGTATTGTGGGTGACACTTTCATAAACGTTTCTATGCTCCACTGATTATATAATGGTAAATATTATAATATCCTACCACAACAACAGTGATCAGCAATAATGATAAGCCTAATACTCACAATAAAAATAATAAGGTCATATAGATCATAACACTGTCTCGGAGGTAAAAAAGTGGATTATCCTTCATCTAAAATGTTTGTCTTTTCATCCTGAAATGCGAGGCAAATGTTGGATCACAATAATGAGGAACCACAGTTTCCACAAATCCTTCACTCGATTGGGATGTTCTCTTTTATTCTGGACAGCAAGGGCAGTGACTGTAACATCCAGCGTATTTTGCAGTATTAAACATATTTATACCGATTTCATCAGGCTCCGAAAATTCTTCAAAAAGAACACAAAGAATGGCTTTCTCAGCTGCCATAGTTGCAACACTTGCGTCATCAGAACAAGGTGTTCAACGCACCATTTCCATTTTGCACCGTTTTTTCGGGGCTGAACGCAGCCATGATCTTGACTCTTAAGAAACTTTAATTAATGCGGTCACATAACAAATCTGCTCCAAAGATCAAATTAAATGAATTGCTAATTACAACATTGAAATAAAAATGTAAAGCCTGTACAAATACTAGAAATCGTGAAAATAAATAATTGGGAATCATGAAAAAAATTTAACAAAAACAGTGCACATTTCATTTATCTATTATACCATTTATGTAGTTTTGTTCGCTTGGCTGTTTCCTTATAAAAGTCCAGAAGTTTGTCAAGTTTCACGTCAGGTGTCTTTTTTAATTATATGATGTCATTACGTTGCTGATCATGGTTTCGAGTATCGATACAGCTGCCCTTTTGGGGAACACAAGAACGAGCAGTAATCTCAGGCGACTTATTCCAGATATTTTAATCAAATCCACAAATTTGTTTGAAGAACCAAATTAGGCAGAGATCAGTTATCAGGATTAGACGATCTGGACTCTTTCAAATCATCTCAGAAGTATTAAGTGAGGTACAAAGAACAGGTCCCTGAACAGAACAAGGAGTATAAATACTAATGCAAACGAGGGCCTAATGACTTGATAAATTGAACACAGGTGAACTGAATGACGTAATCAGGGCAACTAATGAAAACTAGCTCAAAGGACTTAAACACACTTGATATCAAGTAAAGCATAAAAGCAGAGCTCTTTGTGAAACTCCACAAAATCGTCCTCTGAAATTCTGAAGGTAACGATCTGAAAATCAAGGTGAGTTTTTGGCACAAAGACCTACTGAATAACTTTGTCTTTAAAATACATTGTGAATACAACATGCTCAGTATATGAGTGCAGACAATTCACTTTTTCTGCTTATTAATTGTCAAGTTCATGGCAATGCTGGGAAGTCTGCTGCTCTTCATCATGTTCTCCATGGGAAACACAGAAGGTGAACAAAACGCTTATCTGTTTAAATCCTCATTCCACTTTAAAAACTTGTTCCGCCAAACCTTTGGCATTTTGTAGCTTTATGAAGAGGGATAGTGAGACATATACAGTATTGTGTTGACTCCTATTTGCATAATGAGTGATAATGTGACTATTACAAGACTAACATATGTACAGTAGACCTACCTTATCCAGTTGGTATAGATAAAAACTGCCACTATGGATGGACACCTTTTGGAGACCGCTGCTACAAGTTCTTCTCTCAGTCGATTAGCTGGATCGCAGCAGAGGTAAAGCCTTAGTTACAAGGCAACTTTTTTTTTTAAAGTAAAACTTCCTTAATTTTTCTTTTTAGAAAACTAGACTGCGCAACTAATCCATCAGAGCAGATTTTGTTAAATGTAAGTGACATCTTGCTAAAGACCACTTATTTTTATTTTTCTAATGTCTCTTTAGAGAAAGTGTATAGATCAGCATGCAAATCTGGCATCTGTGCACAGTGAACTGGAAAACGATTTTCTGTTGAGTCTGGTGCCATCTTCTAAACGATGTTGGTTTGGTGTTCATGATGGTGTACAAGTAAGTTGCGTGGACTAAAGAGATTTATTTGTTTGAGACCATTGTTTCTAATGAAGATGGTTTAACTTCAAAGCCAAACTAAATGAAGTTCTTTATGTAGTCTGAGTACAGAAGAGCACTTTTAATCACTCTTTGCTCTTTAGGAAGGAGCGTGGTTGTGGAGTGATGGAACCCCATATGACTACACCAACTGGTGCGCTGATGAACCTAACAATATTAATGTCGAGAACTGTGGAGAGATCAGCTGGACCTGTAAGAATGCAGTGTAGTTTTTTTTACTTTCAATTATTTACCATCCTAAAACTTCACAAATAATAACACATTGGCTCCTGTTCTAACACTACTGTAACAATCATAACTTATTTAATTTTTCCACCCTCCAGCTGACCGTTGCTGGAATGATGCTGGCTGTTCTGCCTCAGTGGGCTATGTTTGTGCTAAAGACCTGTGAGATCCTACGCAGTCATCCTGCTCCAGTTACTTTGATTGGACTACATTTAGTTTCTGAACTCCTCTTTACAGAATGTTCTCAACCGATCTCTTAATACTGAAACGCCCCTCGAATCAATAAAAGCATTAAAGCAAACCTTGTGTGTTGTGGTGTTTAATCAAAATCATGTGTAATATTGTTATGAGAATATGGTTTGTAGAATGGCGTTAGGCATTAAGTGATGTGCTTGTCTTGCTGTAGATGCAGAAAGAAAATTAGTATTTTGCAACTAATGTAATTCTCAGGCATAGATAAAACAAATTTGGTTAATATCAAAACATATTAACTATGCCATTATCATAGCTTGAGAATGCAGTGTAAAAAGAATTTGACAAATTGAATTAAACCTTACTGCATTAAATATTAGAACAACACTACTAAAATTACTTGCACTAGATTTATTTGTAATTACTGACCATCAGCCTCTATCTACGATGGCAATAGTCTTTACATAATGAGAACGGTTTACATGCACTGAACAAAATGACAAACACAACACTTGTTTTTGCCCCCATTTTTCATGAGCTGAACTCAAAGATCTAGGACTTTTTCTATGTACACAAGGCCTATTTCTCTCAAATATTGTTCACAAATCTGTCTAAATCTGTGTTAGTGAGCACTTCTCCTTGGTCGAGATGCTCCATCCACCTCACAGGTGTGGCATATCAAGATGCTGATTAGACAGCATGATTATTGCACAGGTGTGGCCATCGGAAGAATTGGGCTCATAAATTAGGCCGGCAGACTCAACTGCTGCTTTTAAAATGTATTTAAATTTTTTTACATGCACAGAATAACGTATGTTTAAGTTACTGTGTGACTGATAACTAAGCTAATAACACTAGATTTGAATTTAACATTAAAATGTGACGTTTTCTGTTGTCAGAGTGCACGCGCCCTCTCTCTCTCTTCCTCTACACAAGCGCGTGTCCCAGGTCGTTGCCATGGAGACAAACCAAAACCATTAAGGCTGTGGTGTGAGCTAGCGAGAGTGCGCTAATCGCAGGAAGAATAAAATGGACAGTAAAAGAAAGATTCCTGGAGGAGCTGAAAAAGCCAGGTTGAAAAAGAAAGGCGTTGGAGGATGACGCGGCCAAATGTGCCAAATACAGGTGCACCTCAATAAATTACAATGTCGTGGAAAAGTTCATTTCAGCAATTCAACTCAAATTGTGAAACTCGTGTATTAAATCAATTCAGTGCACACCGACTGAAGTAGTTTAAGTCTTTGGTTCTTTTAATTGTGATGATTTTGGCTCACATTTAACAAAAACCCACCAATTCAATCTCAACAAATTAGAATATGGTGACATGCCAATCAGCTAATCAACTCAAAACACCTTCAAAGGTTTCCTGAGCCTTCAAAATGGTCTCTCAGTTTGGTTCACTAGGCTACACAATCATGGGGAAGACTGCTGATCTGACAGTTGTCCAGAAGACAATCATTGACACCCTTCACAAGCAGGGTAAGCCACAAACATTCATTGCTAAAAAAGCTGGCTGTTCACAGAGTGCTGTATCCAAGCATGTTAACAGAAAGTTGAGTGGAAGGAAAAAGTGTGGAAGAAAAAGATGCACAACCGACCGAGAGAACCGCAGCCTTATGAGGCTTGTCAAGCAAAATCCATTCAAGAATTTGGGTGAACTTCACAAGGAATGGACTGAGGCTGGGGTCAAGGCATCAAGAGCCACCACACACAGACGTGTCGAGGAATTTGGCTACAGTTGTCGTATTCCTCTTGTTAAGCCACTCCTGAACCACAGACAACGTCAGAGGCGTCTTACCTGGGCTAAGCAGAAGAAGAACTGGACTGTTGCCCAGTGGTCCAAAGTCCTGTTTTCAGATGAGAGCAAGTTTTGTATTTAATTTGGAAACCAAGGTCCTAGAGTCTGGAGGAAGACTGGAGAAGCTCATAGCCCGAGTTGCTTGAAGTCCAGTGTTAAGTTTCCACAGTCTGTGATGATTTGGGGTGCAATGTCATCTGCTGGTGTTGGTCCACTGTGTTTTCTGAAATCCACAGTCAACGCAGCCATCTACCAGGAAATTTTAGAGCACTTCATGCTTCCTTCTGCTGACCAGCTTTTTAAAGATGCTGATTTCATTTTCCAGCAGGACTTGGCACCTGCCCACACTGCCAAAGGCACCAAAAGTTGGTTAAATGACCATGGTGTCGGTGTGCTTGACTGGCCAGCAAACTCACCAGACCTGAACCCCACAGAGAATCTATGAGGGATCTTCAAGAGGAAGATGAGAGACACCAGACCCAAAAATGCAGATGAGCTGAAGGCCACTGTCAAAGAAACCTGGGCTTCCATACCACCTCAGCAGTGCCACAAACTGATCACCTCCATGCCACGCCGAATTGAGGCAGTAATTGAAGCAAAAGGAGCCCCTACCAAGTATTGAGTACATATACAGTAAATGAACATACTTTCCAGAAGGCCAACAATTCACTAAAATGTTTTTTTATTGGTCTTATGAAGTATTCTAATTTGTTGAGATTGAATTGGTGGGTTTTTGTTAAATGTGAGCCAAAATCATCACAATTAAAAGAACCAAAGACTTAAACTACTTCAGTCGGTGTGCACTGAATTGATTTAATACACGAGTTTCACAATTTGAGTTGAATTGCTGAAATGAACTTTTCCACGACATTGTAATTTATTGAGGTGCACCTGTATTTGGCACATTTGGCCGCGTCATCCTCCAACGCCTTTCTTTTTCAACCTGGCTTTTTCAGCTCCTCCAGGAATCTTTCTTTTACTGTCCATTTTATTCTTCCTGCGATTAGCGCACTCGCTAGCTCACACCACAGCCTTAATGGTTTTGGTTTGTCTCCATGGCAACGACCTGGGACACGCGCTTGTGTAGAGGAAGAGAGAGAGAGGGCGCGTGCACTCTGACAACAGAAAACGTCACATTTTAATGTTAAATTCAAATCTAGTGTTATTAGCTTAGTTATCAGTCACACAGTAACTTAAACATACGTTATTCTGTGCATGTAAAAAAATTTAAATACATTTTAAAAGCAGCAGTTGAGTCTGCCGGCCTAATTTATGAGCCCAATTCTTCCGATGGCCACACCTGTGCAATAATCATGCTGTCTAATCAGCATCTTGATATGCCACACCTGTGAGGTGGATGGAGCATCTCGGCCAAGGAGAAGTGCTCACTAACACAGATTTAGACAGATTTGTGAACAATATTTGAGAGAAATAGGCCTTGTGTACATAGAAAAAGTCCTAGATCTTTGAGTTCAGCTCATGAAAAATGGGGGCAAAAACAAGTGTTGTGTTTGTCATTTTGTTCAGTGCATGTAAACCGTTCTCATTATGTAAAGACTATTGCCATCGTAGATAGAGGCTGATGGTCAGTAATTACAAATAAATCTAGTGCAAGTAATTTTAGTAGTGTTGTTCTAATATTTAATGCAGTAAGGTTTAATTCAATTTGTCAAATTCTTTTTACACTGCATTCTCAAGCTATGATAATGGCATAGTTAATATGTTTTGATATTAACCAAATTTGTTTTATCTATGCCTGAGAATTACATTAGTTGCAAAATACTAATTTTCTTTCTGCATCTACAGCAAGACAAGCACATCACTTAATGCCTAACGCCATTCTACAAACCATATTCTCATAACAATATTACACATGATTTTGATTAAACACCACAACACACAAGGTTTGCTTTAATGCTTTTATTGATTCGAGGCGTTTCAGTATTAAGAGATCGGTTGAGAACATTCTGTAAAGAGGAGTTCAGAAACTAAATGTAGTCCAATCAAAGTAACTGGAGCAGGATGACTGCGAGGATCTCACAGGTCTTTAGCACAAACATAGCCCACTGAGGCAGAACAGCCAGCATCATTCCAGCAACGGTCAGCTGGAGGGTGGAAAAATTAAATAAGTTATGATTGTTACAGTAGTGTTAGAACAGGAGCCAATGTGTTATTATTTGTGAAGTTTTAGGATGGTAAATAATTGAAAGTAAAAAAAACTACACTGCATTCTTACAGGTCCAGCTGATCTCTCCACAGTTCTCGACATTAATATTGTTAGGTTCATCAGCGCACCAGTTGGTGTAGTCATATGGGGTTCCATCACTCCACAACCACGCTCCTTCCTAAAGAGCAAAGAGTGATTAAAAGTGCTCTTCTGTACTCAGACTACATAAAGAACTTCATTTAGTTTGGCTTTGAAGTTAAACCATCTTCATTAGAAACAATGGTCTCAAACAAATAAATCTCTTTAGTCCACGCAACTTACTTGTACACCATCATGAACACCAAACCAACATCGTTTAGAAGATGGCACCAGACTCAACAGAAAATCGTTTTCCAGTTCACTGTGCACAGATGCCAGATTTGCATGCTGATCTATACACTTTCTCTAAAGAGACATTAGAAAAATAAAAATAAGTGGTCTTTAGCAAGATGTCACTTACATTTAACAAAATCTGCTCTGATGGATTAGTTGCGCAGTCTAGTTTTCTAAAAAGAAAAATTAAGGAAGTTTTACTTTAAAAAAAAGTTGCCTTGTAACTAAGGCTTTACCTCTGCTGCGATCCAGCTAATCGACTGAGAGAAGAACTTGTAGCAGCGGTCTCCAAAAGGTGTCCATCCATAGTGGCAGTTTTTATCTATACCAACTGGATAAGGTAGGTCTACTGTACATATGTTAGTCTTGTAATAGTCACATTATCACTCATTATGCAAATAGGAGTCAACACAATACTGTATATGTCTCACTATCCTCTTCATAAAGCTACAAAATGCCAAAGGTTTGGCGGAACAAGTTTTAAAGTGGAATGAGGATTTAAACAGATAAGCGTTTTGTTCACCTTCTGTGTTTCCCATGGAGAACATGATGAAGAGCAGCAGACTTCCCAGCATTGCCATGAACTTGACAATTAATAAGCAGAAAAAGTGAATTGTCTGCACTCATATACTGAGCATGTTGTATTCACAATGTATTTTAAAGACAAAGTTATTCAGTAGGTCTTTGTGCCAAAAACTCACCTTGATTTTCAGATCGTTACCTTCAGAATTTCAGAGGACGATTTTGTGGAGTTTCACAAAGAGCTCTGCTTTTATGCTTTACTTGATATCAAGTGTGTTTAAGTCCTTTGAGCTAGTTTTCATTAGTTGCCCTGATTACGTCATTCAGTTCACCTGTGTTCAATTTATCAAGTCATTAGGCCCTCGTTTGCATTAGTATTTATACTCCTTGTTCTGTTCAGGGACCTGTTCTTTGTACCTCACTTAATACTTCTGAGATGATTTGAAAGAGTCCAGATCGTCTAATCCTGATAACTGATCTCTGCCTAATTTGGTTCTTCAAACAAATTTGTGGATTTGATTAAAATATCTGGAATAAGTCGCCTGAGATTACTGCTCGCTCTTGTGTTCCCCAAAAGGGCAGCTGTATCGATACTCGAAACCATGATCAGCAACGTAATGACATCATATAATTAAAAAAGACACCTGACGTGAAACTTGACAAACTTCTGGACTTTTATAAGGAAACAGCCAAGCGAACAAAACTACATAAATGGTATAATAGATAAATGAAATGTGCACTGTTTTTGTTAAATTTTTTTCATGATTCCCAATTATTTATTTTCACGATTTCTAGTATTTGTACAGGCTTTACATTTTTATTTCAATGTTGTAATTAGCAATTCATTTAATTTGATCTTTGGAGCAGATTTGTTATGTGACCGCATTAATTAAAGTTTCTTAAGAGTCAAGATCATGGCTGCGTTCAGCCCCGAAAAAACGGTGCAAAATGGAAATGGTGCGTTGAACACCTTGTTCTGATGACGCAAGTGTTGCAACTATGGCAGCTGAGAAAGCCATTCTTTGTGTTCTTTTTGAAGAATTTTCGGAGCCTGATGAAATCGGTATAAATATGTTTAATACTGCAAAATACGCTGGATGTTACAGTCACTGCCCTTGCTGTCCAGAATAAAAGAGAACATCCCAATCGAGTGAAGGATTTGTGGAAACTGTGGTTCCTCATTATTGTGATCCAACATTTGCCTCGCATTTCAGGATGAAAAGACAAACATTTTAGATGAAGGATAATCCACTTTTTTACCTCCGAGACAGTGTTATGATCTATATGACCTTATTATTTTTATTGTGAGTATTAGGCTTATCATTATTGCTGATCACTGTTGTTGTGGTAGGATATTATAATATTTACCATTATATAATCAGTGGAGCATAGAAACGTTTATGAAAGTGTCACCCACAATACAATAGAAAAATATATAAATATGTAGTATTTTTATGTCACATTAATCAGTGTCTAGCACACCTTCCTAAGGAAAGGATATGGACCACAAGACATTGCATTTACTTCATGATATTTAGACAGACTTAAAGAAGTTCCAGATCTATACTTGTGCTCTTATTATTTCAGTTATTTTGCCTTTAATGTAAATAAACATGTACAAACAATATACTTGCTCTTGTGAATTTATTTTGATGTTAATTACATTTACTTACAAAATCATAATCATCATGTAACATAAGCTATGTCACTATAAAACTCTTAAGACAAACATGTCTTCTAATATCTTCAATTGTTGTGTATATCGAGCTGCAGCGGACACATATTAAATGACTTCACTTGGACCCATTGTGCGAGCTGCCTGTCTCTTTAATACCGTGTGGTTTATATACAAGTTGCTGCTGATTGGGCTGACATTTTGACACAGCCACCAAACGAGAGAAAACGTATCTCAAACCCTGCTGCACACCGTTTCCAGGAAACATGTTGTTCAACCCGGAAGCCGTAGCAAAACGTGTGATCCTGAACGTGCCCCATGTTATCTGCATCTCCTGCGCTCATGAAGCCTCTTGAATATTTCAATGAGTAAAACTGGCTGTGTCTGTAGTATTATATAAACTACACAATATTATTATATTATTTTTCAATTAATTATTTTTTTTTTTTGTGATCAACTTTTTATTGTCTTTCGATTAACAACATAACATCCATTCAAACAAACAACAGGAAGGGGGAACAACAGACATATTATCAATAATTTTACAATCTGAAAAAAAAAAAAAAAACTTTATATGGTCATTCCTTTATATAGTCCAAAATGTTTGAAGAAAAACATTGCCATGTGTAGCAGAGGCCAGCGGGTAAGTGCTGTACAGGTAAAACCTCACTCCCCAATCTCAAGTGGCCTGTAGAGGCCGTGGCTTTTAGACTGCGGTTCTAATCCCGCCGAGCGGGCGAGTAGGACCGCGACACATGCATCAATGGTACTAGATGTAGCCTTGTTAATTCGTGCTGTCGTACATTCACAAGTCACTATTTTAAGGAGGCTATGAATCCAAAATATTTTTGCACACATGTGCGGAGTAAACCAGTTCCTCTTCAGGAACTCGAGCTGCGTCTGAAAATGCAAGGGCAGGGTTCCTCAAATCTTTCCCTGGAGGGCCAATCTGCTACAGAGTTTAGCTCCAACCCTGATCAAACTCTTGGGGGCTCGAGTGCCCCTCTCGGACAAATAGCAATGATATTGTGGTCAATAAAACAAAATGCATTTGAATTCTAATTAACATGACGATTTGTACAAAACTGTAATGGAGTCGATGAGACGAGAGGCGTGCGGATCCATTTGCAAGCTTTTATTTCTCAACAGAGACATGGTCATAACAGGCAGGGTCAAACAACGGCAAACAGGTATGGCAGAGACAAGACAAAGAGTACTCCTAGGGCAAGCGTGGGTCTTCGATCGGCGAGCAATAGCAAATGGGGCAAGGCAGAGAGATAATCCAGGTACACGAGCTAAAATCCAAGAAAGGTGCAAACAGAGTCCGAACGGCAAGGCAAGGGTTAATCCAGGAAACACGAGCTAGAATCAGAACACGGGAAAAACAGGCAAGGCAAGGCTATGGCAACTAAGTGGGCTCCGTGGAGTAGCTATCGCTAGGATATACGCTATACAATACTCGGCGAAGAGGAAGTTCATGGTTTATGTAGGTGTGTGACCAGTGCAATCAGCTGTGTGTGTCGTCAGTGCAAAACACCTGTGCAATAATCATGCTGTCTAATCAGCATCTTGATATGCCACACCAATGGCTGGATGTCTAAGTGGTGCCCGCAAAATAACATAGGCTTTATAGACAATTGGAAGAATTTTTGGGGCAGACCTGACCTGTTGAAAAGAGATGGTGTTCATCCCTCCTGGGGTGGTGCCGCTCTTCTCTCTAGAAATATGGCACATAGTCTTAGAGTTTGTACTTGACTAACTGGAGCCCAGGTCAGGAAGCAGACAGACTGGCTAAACCGATCGCCTGCTAGCCGCCTCACGCCACCAAAGTCAGTTAACTCTCAGCACATAGAAACTTTTTCACCTAGATATCACTCTATAGAGACTGTGTCTGTTCCCCGAACTAGAAAATACAGAAAACATCCAAACCAAAGTAATAGTAACAATTTAATTGATGTTCAACAAATAAAAAAACGATATAATACAGATAAACACATGATAAAGCTTGGCTTATTAAATATTAGATCCCTTTCTTCAAAAGCACTTTTTGTAAATGATATGTTCACTGACCATAAACTAGATGTGCTTTGTCTGACAGAAACCTGGCTAAAACAAGATGATTACATTACTTTAAACGAGTCTACACCCCAAGATTACTGTTACGAACATGAACCGCGTCCAAAAGGTAAAGGGGGAGGTGTTGCTACAATTTATAGAAATATTTTCAGTATCTCTCAGAGGTTGGGTTTCAAGTATAATTCGTTCAAGTAATGGTGCTTCATATAACGTTATCCAAAGAAACAAGTGTTAATGATAAATCCTGTGATGTTTGTACTGGCTACTGTATACAGGCCACCAGGGCACCATACAGACTTTATTAAAGAATTTTCTGATCTTCTATCGGAGTTAGTGCTGACTGCAGATAAAGTCCTAATCGTTGGTGATTTTAATATCCATGTTGATAATGACAGAGATTCGTTGGGATCAGCATTTATAGACATTCTAAACTCAATTGGTGTTAAACAACACGTGTCAGGACCTACTCATTGTCGAAATCATACTCTAGATTTAATACTGTCACATGGAATTGATGTCAGTGGCGTTGAAATTTTGCAGCAGAGCGATGATATCTCAGATCATTATCTAGTCTCCTGTATATTCCATATAGCTAAAGCTGTAAAGCCAACTTCTTGTTACAAATATGGTAGAACCATTACCTCTACCACAAAAGACTGCTTTATAAATAATCTTCCTGATTTATCTCAGTTCCTCAGCATATCCAATAGCTCAGAACAACTTGATGATGTAACAGGAACTATGGACTCTCTTTTCTAGCACTTTAGATGCGGTTGCTCCTTTACGCTTAAGGAAGATTAAGGATAAGAGTCCAACACCGTGGTATAATGAGCACACTCGTGCCCTAAAGAGAGCAGCCCGGAAAATGGAGCGCAGCTGGAGGAAAACTAAATTAGAGGTATTTCGTTTAGCTTGGCGGAAAGTACCCTATCCTACAGAAAAGCATTAAAACTGCTAGATCTGATTACTTTTCGTCTCTTCTAGAAGAAAACAAACATAACCCCGATATTTATTCAATACAGTAACTAAATTAACGAAAAATCAAGCATCAACAGGTGTTGGCATTTCCCAAGAGCATAGCAGTAATGACTTTATGAACTACTTCACTTCCAAGATCGATACTATCAGAGATAAAATTGTATCCCTGCAGCCGTCAGCTACAGTATCGCATCAGATAGCGCACTATAGACCCCTGAGGAACAATTCCACTCATTCTCTACTGTAGGAGAGGAAGAATTGTATAAACTTGTTAAATCATCTAAACCAACATCATGTATGTTAGACCCGATTCCATCTAAACTACTAAAAGAGCTGCTTCCAGAAGTCATAGATCCTCTTTTGGCTATTATTAATTCATCATTGTCATTAGGATATGTCCCCAAAACCTTCAAATTGGCTGTTATTAAGCCTCTCATTAAAAACCACAACTTGACCCCAAAGATCTAGTTAATTACAGACCGATCTCAAATCTCCCTTTTCTGTCAAAGATACTAGAAAGGTAGTATCCTCACAATTATATTCCTTCCTAGAGAAAATGATATCTGTGAGGAATTCCAGTCAGGATTTAGATCGTATCATAGTACTGAGACTGCTCTCATTAGAGTTACAAATGACCTGCTTCTATCATCTGATTGTGGTTGTATCTCTTTATTAGTTCTACTGGATCTTAGCGCTGCGTTCGACACTATCGACCACAACATTCTTTTGAATAGACTACAAAACTATGTTGGCATTAGTGGAAGCGCCTTAGCATGGTTCAAATCGTACTTATCTGACCGCCATCAGTTCGTAGCAGTGAATGAAGAGGTATCATATTGATCACAAGTGCAGTATGGAGTACCTCAAGGCTCAGTACTAGGGCCGTTACTTTTCACGCTCTATATGTTACCCTTGGGAGATATTATCAGGAGACATGGTGTTAGCTTTCACTGTTATGCTGATGATACTCAGCTCTATATTTCTTCGCCCGGTGAAACACACCAAATTGAGAAACTAACGGAATGCATAGTCGATATAAAAACTGGATGACGAGTAATTTTTACTGCTAAATTCTGAAAAACAGAGGTGTTAATTATCGGACCTAAAACCCCACATGTAACCTAGAACATTATCTAACACTTGACGGCTGCTCTGTCAATTCTTCTTCATCAGTCAGGAACCTAGGTGTGCTGTTCGATAGCAATCTGTCATTTGAAAGCCATGTTTCTAGCATCTGTAAAACTGCATTTTTCATCTCAAAAGCATATCTAAATTGCGACCAATGCTCTCAACGTCAAATGCAGAAATGTTAATTCATGCGTTTATGACCTCAAGGTTAGACTATTGTAATGCTTTATTGGGTGGTTGTTCTGCACGCTTGATCAACAAACTACAGTTAGTCCAAAATGCAGCAGCTAGAGTCCTTACTAGAACCAGGAAATATGACCATATTAGCCCGGTTCTGTCAACACTGCACTGGCTCCCTATCAAGCATCGGATAGATTTTAAAATCTTGTTAATTACTTATAAAGCCCTGAATGGTTTAGCTCCTCAGTACTTGAGCGAGCTCTTATCGCATTATAGTCCTCCACGTCCGCTGCGTTCTCAAAACTCTGGCCGTTTGATAATACCTAGAATATCAAAATCGACTGCGGACGGCAGATCCTTTTCCTATTTAGCACCCAAACTCTGGAACAATCTACCTAACACTGTTCGGGAGGCAGACACACTCTGTCAGTTTAAATCTAGATTAAAGACCCATCTCTTTAGCCTGGCTTACACATAACACATTAATACGCTTCTATTATTCAAATCCGTTAAAGGATTGTTAGGCTGCATTAATTAGATGAACCGGAACCGGGAACACTCGATGTACTCGTTACATCGTAAGTTGAATGGCATCTGCGCTAATGTTTGTCTGTTTCTTTCCTAGTCTGTTTCTCGGTCCGTGTCCGATCAGATGGTGGGTCGGCGCCGGGAGGTGATGTCTGCGGCCCTGATCGTCGGCGGAGACCAGGACGCCCGGATGACCCCCAGAGATATATCCCCAGATATATCACCCAAAAATAACTAAAATATAATAAAATACCTAACTACATAATACTACTATTGTTAGAAATTGCAACAAAATTAAAATAGAAATATAAACTTTTGAACTGCGGGTTTCGTCTGGTCAGAGGAGAACTGGCCCCCCGACTGAGCCTGGTTTCTCCCAAGGTTTTTTCCTCCATTCTGTCTCGGAGGGAGTTTTGGTTCCTTGCCGCTGTCGCCTCTGGCTTGCTCAGTTGGGGACACTTAATTTCTAGCGATTATCGCCGATTTGATTGCACAGATACTATTTAAACTAAACTGAGCTAGACAATGACATCTCTGAATTCAATAATGAAATTTCTTTAACTGAAAATTGAGTGTTTAATCTTATCATTATACATTACTGACACTCTATCCTCCAATTTGATACTGTTAAGTGCTTTGACACAATCTGTATTGTAAAAGCGCTATATAAATAAAGGTGACTTGACACCTGTGAGGTGGATGGAGTATCTCGGCCAAGGAGAAGTGCTCACTAACACAGATTTAGACAGATTTGTGAACAATATTTGAGAGAAATAGGCCTTGTGTACATAGAAAAAGTCCTAGATCTTTGAGTTCAGCTCATGAAAATGGGGCAAAAACAAGTGTTGTGTTTGTCATTTTGTTCAGTGCATGTAAACCGTTCTCATTATGTAAAGACTATTGCCATCGTAGATAGAGGCTGATGGTCAGTAATTACAAATAAATCTAGTGCAAGTAATTTTAGTAGTGTTGTTCTAATATTTAATGCAGTAAGGTTTAATTCAATTTGTCAAATTCTTTTTACACTGCATTCTCAAGCTATGATAATGGCATAGTTAATATGTTTTGATATTAACCAAATTTGTTTTATCTATGCCTGAGAATTACATTAGTTGCAAAATACTAATTTTCTTTCTGCATCTACAGCAAGACAAGCACATCACTTAATGCCTAACGCCATTCTACAAACCATATTCTCATAACAATATTACACATGATTTTGATTAAACACCACAACACACAAGGTTTGCTTTAATGCTTTTATTGATTCGAGGCGTTTCAGTATTAAGAGATCGGTTGAGAACATTCTGTAAAGAGGAGTTCAGAAACTAAATGTAGTCCAATCAAAGTAACTGGAGCAGGATGACTGCGTAGGATCTCACAGGTCTTTAGCACAAACATAGCCCACTGAGGCAGAACAGCCAGCATCATTCCAGCAACGGTCAGCTGGAGGGTGGAAAAATTAAATAAGTTATGATTGTTACAGTAGTGTTAGAACAGGAGCCAATGTGTTATTATTTGTGAAGTTTTAGGATGGTAAATAATTGAAAGTAAAAAACTACACTGCATTCTTACAGGTCCAGCTGATCTCTCCACAGTTCTCGACATTAATATTGTTAGGTTCATCAGCGCACCAGTTGGTGTAGTCATATGGGGTTCCATCACTCCACAACCACGCTCCTTCCTAAAGAGCAAAGAGTGATTAAAAGTGCTCTTCTGTACTCAGACTACATAAAGAACTTCATTTAGTTTGGCTTTGAAGTTAAACCATCTTCATTAGAAACAATGGTCTCAAACAAATAAATCTCTTTAGTCCACGCAACTTACTTGTACACCATCATGAACACCAAACCAACATCGTTTAGAAGATGGCACCAGACTCAACAGAAAATCGTTTTCCAGTTCACTGTGCACAGATGCCAGATTTGCATGCTGATCTATACACTTTCTCTAAAGAGACATTAGAAAAATAAAAATAAGTGGTCTTTAGCAAGATGTCACTTACATTTAACAAAATCTGCTCTGATGGATTAGTTGCGCAGTCTAGTTTTCTAAAAAGAAAAATTAAGGAAGTTTTACTTTAAAAAAAAGTTGCCTTGTAACTAAGGCTTTACCTCTGCTGCGATCCAGCTAATCGACTGAGAGAAGAACTTGTAGCAGCGGTCTCCAAAAGGTGTCCATCCATAGTGGCAGTTTTTATCTATACCAACTGGATAAGGTAGGTCTACTGTACATATGTTAGTCTTGTAATAGTCACATTATCACTCATTATGCAAATAGGAGTCAACACAATACTGTATATGTCTCACTATCCCTCTTCATAAAGCTACAAAATGCCAAAGGTTTGGCGGAACAAGTTTTTAAAGTGGAATGAGGATTTAAACAGATAAGCGTTTTGTTCACCTTCTGTGTTTCCCATGGAGAACATGATGAAGAGCAGCAGACTTCCCAGCATTGCCATGAACTTGACAATTAATAAGCAGAAAAAGTGAATTGTCTGCACTCATATACTGAGCATGTTGTATTCACAATGTATTTTAAAGACAAAGTTATTCAGTAGGTCTTTGTGCCAAAAACTCACCTTGATTTTCAGATCGTTACCTTCAGAATTTCAGAGGACGATTTTGTGGAGTTTCACAAAGAGCTCTGCTTTTATGCTTTACTTGATATCAAGTGTGTTTAAGTCCTTTGAGCTAGTTTTCATTAGTTGCCCTGATTACGTCATTCAGTTCACCTGTGTTCAATTTATCAAGTCATTAGGCCCTCGTTTGCATTAGTATTTATACTCCTTGTTCTGTTCAGGGACCTGTTCTTTGTACCTCACTTAATACTTCTGAGATGATTTGAAAGAGTCCAGATCGTCTAATCCTGATAACTGATCTCTGCCTAATTTGGTTCTTCAAACAAATTTGTGGATTTGATTAAAATATCTGGAATAAGTCGTCTGAGATTACTGCTCGTTCTTGTGTTCCCCAAAAAGGGCAGCTGTATCGATACTCGAAACCATGATCAGCAACGTAATGACATCATATAATTAAAAAAGACACCTGACGTGAAACTTGACAAACTTCTGGACTTTTATAAGGAAACAGCGAACAAAACTACATAAATGGTATAATAGATAAATGAAATGTGCACTGTTTTTGTTAAATTTTTTTCATGATTCCCAATTATTTATTTTCACGATTTCTAGTATTTGTACAGGCTTTACATTTTTATTTCAATGTTGTAATTAGCAATTCATTTAATTTGATCTTTGGAGCAGATTTGTTATGTGACCGCATTAATTAAAGTTTCTTAAGAGTCAAGATCATGGCTGCGTTCAGCCCCGAAAAAACGGTGCAAAATGGAAATGGTGCGTTGAACACCTTGTTCTGATGACGCAAGTGTTGCAACTATGGCAGCTGAGAAAGCCATTCTTTGTGTTCTTTTTGAAGAATTTTCGGAGCCTGATGAAATCGGTATAAATATGTTTAATACTGCAAAATACGCTGGATGTTACAGTCACTGCCCTTGCTGTCCAGAATAAAAGAGAACATCCCAATCGAGTGAAGGATTTGTGGAAACTGTGGTTCCTCATTATTGTGATCCAACATTTGCCTCGCATTTCAGGATGAAAAGACAAACATTTTAGATGAAGGATAATCCACTTTTTTACCTCCGAGACAGTGTTATGATCTATATGACCTTATTATTTTTATTGTGAGTATTAGGCTTATCATTATTGCTGATCACTGTTGTTGTGGTAGGATATTATAATATTTACCATTATATAATCAGTGGAGCATAGAAACGTTTATGAAAGTGTCACCCACAATACAATAGAAAAATATATAAATATGTAGTATTTTTATGTCACATTAATCAGTGTCTAGCACACCTTCCTAAGGAAAGGATATGGACCACAAGACATTGCATTTACTTCATGATATTTAGACAGACTTAAAGAAGTTCCAGATCTATACTTGTGCTCTTATTATTTCAGTTATTTTGCCTTTAATGTAAATAAACATTTATTTTGATGTTAATTACATTTACTTACAAAATCATAATCATCATGTAACATAAGCTATGTTACTATAAAACTCTTAAGACAAACATGTCTTCTAATATCTTCAATTGTTGTGTATATCGAGCTGCAGCGGACACATATTAAATGACTTCACTTGGACCCATTGTGCGAGCTGCCTGTCTCTTTAATACCGTGTGGTTTATATACAAGTTGCTGCTGATTGGGCTGACATTTTTGACACAGCCACCAAACGAGAGAAAACGTATCTCAAACCCTGCTGCACACCGTTTCCAGGAAACATGTTGTTCAACCCGGAAGCCGTAGCAAAACGTGTGATCCTGAACGTGCCCCATGTTATCTGCATCTCCTGCGCTCATGAAGCCTCTTGAATATTTCAATGAGTAAAACTGGCTGTGTCTGTAGTATTATATAAACTACACAATATTATTATATTATTTTTCAATTAATTTTTTTTTTTTTTGTGATCAACTTTTTATTGTCTTTCGATTAACAACATAACATCCATTCAAACAAACAACAGGAAGGGGGAACAACAGACATATTATCAATAATTTTACAATCTGAAAAAAAAAAAAAAAAAAAAAAAAACTTTATATGGTCATTCCTTTATATAGTCCAAAATGTTTGAAGAAAAACATTGCCATGTGTAGCAGAGGCCAGCGGGTAAGTGCTGTACAGGTAAAACCTCACTCCCCAATCTCAAGTGGCCTGTAGAGGCCGTGGCTTTTAGACTGCGGTTCTAATCCCGCTCGGAGCGGGGCGAGTAGGACCGCGACACATGCATCAATGGTACTAGATGTAGCCTTGTTAATTCGTGCTGTCGTACATTCACAAGTCACTATTTTAAGGAGGCTATGAATCCAAAATATTTTTGCACACATGTGCGGAGTAAACCAGTTCCTCTTCAGGAACTCGAGCTGCGTCTGAAAATGCAAGGGCAGGGTTCCTCAAATCTTTCCCTGGAGGGCCAATCTGCTACAGAGTTTAGCTCCAACCCTGATCAAACTCTTGGGGGCTCGAGTGCCCCTCTCGGACAAATAGCAATGATATTGTGGTCAATAAAACAAAATGCATTTGAATTCTAATTAACATGACGATTTGTACAAAACTGTAATGGAGTCGATGAGACGAGAGGCGTGCGGATCCATTTGCAAGCTTTTATTTCTCAACAGAGACATGGTCATAACAGGCAGGGTCAAACAACGGCAAACAGGTATGGCAGAGACAAGACAAAGAGTACTCCTAGGGCAAGCGTGGGTCTTCGATCGGCGAGCAATAGCAAATGGGGCAAGGCAGAGAGATAATCCAGGTACACGAGCTAAAATCCAAGAAAGGTGCAAACAGAGTCCGAACGGCAAGGCAAGGGTTAATCCAGGAAACACGAGCTAGAATCAGAACACGGGAAAAACAGGCAAGGCAAGGCTATGGCAACTAAGTGGGCTCCGTGGAGTAGCTATCGCTAGGATATACGCTATACAATACTCGGCGAAGAGGAAGTTCATGGTTTATGTAGGGTGTGTGACCAGTGCAATCAGCTGTGTGTGTCGTCAGTGCAAAACACCTGTGCAATAATCATGCTGTCTAATCAGCATCTTGATATGCCACACCAATGGCTGGATGTCTAAGTGGTGCCCGCAAAATAACATAGGCTTTATAGACAATTGGAAGAATTTTTGGGGCAGACCTGACCTGTTGAAAAGAGATGGTGTTCATCCCTCCTGGGGTGGTGCCGCTCTTCTCTCTAGAAATATGGCACATAGTCTTAGAGTTTGTACTTGACTAACTGGAGCCCAGGTCAGGAAGCAGACAGACTGGCTAAACCGATCGCCTGCTAGCCGCCTCACGCCACCAAAGTCAGTTAACTCTCAGCACATAGAAACTTTTTCACCTAGATATCACTCTATAGAGACTGTGTCTGTTCCCCGAACTAGAAAATACAGAAAACATCCAAACCAAAGTAATAGTAACAATTTAATTGATGTTCAACAAATAAAAAAACGATATAATACAGATAAACACATGATAAAGCTTGGCTTATTAAATATTAGATCCCTTTCTTCAAAAGCACTTTTTGTAAATGATATGTTCACTGACCATAAACTAGATGTGCTTTGTCTGACAGAAACCTGGCTAAAACAAGATGATTACATTACTTTAAACGAGTCTACACCCCAAGATTACTGTTACGAACATGAACCGCGTCCAAAAGGTAAAGGGGGAGGTGTTGCTACAATTTATAGAAATATTTTCAGTATCTCTCAGAGGTTGGGTTTCAAGTATAATTCGTTCAAGTAATGGTGCTTCATATAACGTTATCCAAAGAAACAAGTGTTAATGATAAATCCTGTGATGTTTGTACTGGCTACTGTATACAGGCCACCAGGGCACCATACAGACTTTATTAAAGAATTTTCTGATCTTCTATCGGAGTTAGTGCTGACTGCAGATAAAGTCCTAATCGTTGGTGATTTTAATATCCATGTTGATAATGACAGAGATTCGTTGGGATCAGCATTTATAGACATTCTAAACTCAATTGGTGTTAAACAACACGTGTCAGGACCTACTCATTGTCGAAATCATACTCTAGATTTAATACTGTCACATGGAATTGATGTCAGTGGCGTTGAAATTTTGCAGCAGAGCGATGATATCTCAGATCATTATCTAGTCTCCTGTATATTCCATATAGCTAAAGCTGTAAAGCCAACTTCTTGTTACAAATATGGTAGAACCATTACCTCTACCACAAAAGACTGCTTTATAAATAATCTTCCTGATTTATCTCAGTTCCTCAGCATATCCAATAGCTCAGAACAACTTGATGATGTAACAGGAACTATGGACTCTCTCTTTTCTAGCACTTTAGATGCGGTTGCTCCTTTACGCTTAAGGAAGATTAAGGATAAGAGTCCAACACCGTGGTATAATGAGCACACTCGTGCCCTAAAGAGAGCAGCCCGGAAAATGGAGCGCAGCTGGAGGAAAACTAAATTAGAGGTATTTCGTTTAGCTTGGCGGAAAGTACCCTATCCTACAGAAAAGCATTAAAACTGCTAGATCTGATTACTTTTCGTCTCTTCTAGAAGAAAACAAACATAACCCCCAATATTTATTCAATACAGTAACTAAATTAACGAAAAATCAAGCATCAACAGGTGTTGGCATTTCCCAAGAGCATAGCAGTAATGACTTTATGAACTACTTCACTTCCAAGATCGATACTATCAGAGATAAAATTGTATCCCTGCAGCCGTCAGCTACAGTATCGCATCAGATAGCGCACTATAGACCCCATGAGGAACAATTCCACTCATTCTCTACTGTAGGAGAGGAAGAATTGTATAAACTTGTTAAATCATCTAAACCAACATCATGTATGTTAGACCCGATTCCATCTAAACTACTAAAAGAGCTGCTTCCAGAAGTCATAGATCCTCTTTTGGCTATTATTAATTCATCATTGTCATTAGGATATGTCCCCAAAACCTTCAAATTGGCTGTTATTAAGCCTCTCATTAAAAAAACACAACTTGACCCCAAAGATCTAGTTAATTACAGACCGATCTCAAATCTCCCTTTTCTGTCAAAGATACTAGAAAGGTAGTATCCTCACAATTATATTCCTTCCTAGAGAAAATGATATCTGTGAGGAATTCCAGTCAGGATTTAGATCGTATCATAGTACTGAGACTGCTCTCATTAGAGTTACAAATGACCTGCTTCTATCATCTGATTGTGGTTGTATCTCTTTATTAGTTCTACTGGATCTTAGCGCTGCGTTCGACACTATCGACCACAACATTCTTTTGAATAGACTACAAAACTATGTTGGCATTAGTGGAAGCGCCTTAGCATGGTTCAAATCGTACTTATCTGACCGCCATCAGTTCGTAGCAGTGAACGAAGAGGTATCATATTGATCACAAGTGCAGTATGGAGTACCTCAAGGCTCAGTACTAGGGCCGTTACTTTTCACGCTCTATATGTTACCCTTGGGAGATATTATCAGGAGACATGGTGTTAGCTTTCACTGTTATGCTGATGATACTCAGCTCTATATTTCTTCGCGGCCGGTTAAACACACCAAATTGAGAAACTAACGGAATGCATAGTCGATATAAAAACTGGATGACGAGTAATTTTTACTGCTAAATTCTGAAAAACAGAGGTGTTAATTATCGGACCTAAAACCCCACATGTAACCTAGAACATTATCTAACACTTGACGGCTGCTCTGTCAATTCTTCTTCATCAGTCAGGAACCTAGGTGTGCTGTTCGATAGCAATCTGTCATTTGAAAGCCATGTTTCTAGCATCTGTAAAACTGCATTTTTCATCTCAAAAGCATATCTAAATTGCGACCAATGCTCTCAACGTCAAATGCAGAAATGTTAATTCATGCGTTTATGACCTCAAGGTTAGACTATTGTAATGCTTTATTGGGTGGTTGTTCTGCACGCTTGATCAACAAACTACAGTTAGTCCAAAATGCAGCAGCTAGAGTCCTTACTAGAACCAGGAAATATGACCATATTAGCCCGGTTCTGTCAACACTGCACTGGCTCCCTATCAAGCATCGGATAGATTTTAAAATCTTGTTAATTACTTATAAAGCCCTGAATGGTTTAGCTCCTCAGTACTTGAGCGAGCTCTTATCGCATTATAGTCCTCCACGTCCGCTGCGTTCTCAAAACTCTGGCCGTTTGATAATACCTAGAATATCAAAATCGACTGCGGACGGCAGATCCTTTTCCTATTTAGCACCCAAACTCTGGAACAATCTACCTAACACTGTTCGGGAGGCAGACACACTCTGTCAGTTTAAATCTAGATTAAAGACCCATCTCTTTAGCCTGGCTTACACATAACACATTAATACGCTTCTATTATTCAAATCCGTTAAAGGATTGTTAGGCTGCATTAATTAGATGAACCGAACTGGGAACACTCGATGTACTCGTTACATCGTAAGTTGAATGGCATCTGCGCTAATGTTTGTCTGTTTCTTTCCTAGTCTGTTTCTCGGTCCGTGTCCGATCAGATGGTGGGTCGGCGCCGGAGGTGATGTCTGCGGCCCTGATCGCCGGGCGGAGACCAGGACGCCGGATGACCCCAGAGATATATCTCCAGATATATCACCCAAAAATAACTAAAATATAATAAAATACCTAACTACATAATACTACTATTGTTAGAAATTGCAACAAAATTAAAATAGAAATATAAACTTTTGAACTGCGGGTTTCGTCTGGTCAGAGGAGAACTGGCCCCGACTGAGCCTGGTTTCTCCCAAGGTTTTTCCTCCATTCTGTCTCGGAGGAGTTTTGGTTCCTTGCCGCTGTCGCCTCTGGCTTGCTCAGTTGGGGACACTTAATTTCTAGCGATTATCGCCGATTTGATTGCACAGATACTATTTAAACTAAACTGAGCTAGACAATGACATCTCTGAATTCAATAATGAAATTTCTTTAACTGAAAATTGAGTGTTTAATCTTATCATTATACATTACTGACACTCTATCCTCCAATTTGATACTGTTAAGTGCTTTGACACAATCTGTATTGTAAAAGCGCTATATAAATAAAGGTGACTTGACACCTGTGAGGTGGATGGAGTATCTCGGCCAAGGAGAAGTGCTCACTAACACAGATTTAGACAGATTTGTGAACAATATTTGAGAGAAATAGGCCTTGTGTACATAGAAAAAGTCCTAGATCTTTGAGTTCAGCTCATGAAAATGGGGCAAAAACAAGTGTTGTGTTTGTCATTTTGTTCAGTGCATGTAAACCGTTCTCATTATGTAAAGACTATTGCCATCGTAGATAGAGGCTGATGGTCAGTAATTACAAATAAATCTAGTGCAAGTAATTTTAGTAGTGTTGTTCTAATATTTAATGCAGTAAGGTTTAATTCAATTTGTCAAATTCTTTTTACACTGCATTCTCAAGCTATGATAATGGCATAGTTAATATGTTTTGATATTAACCAAATTTGTTTTATCTATGCCTGAGAATTACATTAGTTGCAAAATACTAATTTTCTTTCTGCATCTACAGCAAGACAAGCACATCACTTAATGCCTAACGCCATTCTACAAACCATATTCTCATAACAATATTACACATGATTTTGATTAAACACCACAACACACAAGGTTTGCTTTAATGCTTTTATTGATTCGAGGCGTTTCAGTATTAAGAGATCGGTTGAGAACATTCTGTAAAGAGGAGTTCAGAAACTAAATGTAGTCCAATCAAAGTAACTGGAGCAGGATGACTGCGTAGGATCTCACAGGTCTTTAGCACAAACATAGCCCACTGAGGCAGAACAGCCAGCATCATTCCAGCAACGGTCAGCTGGAGGGTGGAAAAATTAAATAAGTTATGATTGTTACAGTAGTGTTAGAACAGGAGCCAATGTGTTATTATTTGTGAAGTTTTAGGATGGTAAATAATTGAAAGTAAAAAACTACACTGCATTCTTACAGGTCCAGCTGATCTCTCCACAGTTCTCGACATTAATATTGTTAGGTTCATCAGCGCACCAGTTGGTGTAGTCATATGGGGTTCCATCACTCCACAACCACGCTCCTTCCTAAAGAGCAAAGAGTGATTAAAAGTGCTCTTCTGTACTCAGACTACATAAAGAACTTCATTTAGTTTGGCTTTGAAGTTAAACCATCTTCATTAGAAACAATGGTCTCAAACAAATAAATCTCTTTAGTCCACGCAACTTACTTGTACACCATCATGAACACCAAACCAACATCGTTTAGAAGATGGCACCAGACTCAACAGAAAATCGTTTTCCAGTTCACTGTGCACAGATGCCAGATTTGCATGCTGATCTATACACTTTCTCTAAAGAGACATTAGAAAAATAAAAATAAGTGGTCTTTAGCAAGATGTCACTTACATTTAACAAAATCTGCTCTGATGGATTAGTTGCGCAGTCTAGTTTTCTAAAAGAAAAATTAAGGAAGTTTTACTTTAAAAAGTTGCCTTGTAACTAAGGCTTTACCTCTGCTGCGATCCAGCTAATCGACTGAGAGAAGAACTTGTAGCAGCGGTCTCCAAAAGGTGTCCATCCATAGTGGCAGTTTTATCTATACCAACTGGATAAGGTAGGTCTACTGTACATATGTTAGTCTTGTAATAGTCACATTATCACTCATTATGCAAATAGGAGTCAACACAATACTGTATATGTCTCACTATCCCTCTTCATAAAGCTACAAAATGCCAAAGGTTTGGCGGAACAAGTTTTTAAAGTGGAATGAGGATTTAAACAGATAAGCGTTTTGTTCACCTTCTGTGTTTCCCATGGAGAACATGATGAAGAGCAGCAGACTTCCCAGCATTGCCATGAACTTGACAATTAATAAGCAGAAAAAGTGAATTGTCTGCACTCATATACTGAGCATGTTGTATTCACAATGTATTTTAAAGACAAAGTTATTCAGTAGGTCTTTGTGCCAAAAACTCACCTTGATTTTCAGATCGTTACCTTCAGAATTTCAGAGGACGATTTTGTGGAGTTTCACAAAGAGCTCTGCTTTTATGCTTTACTTGATATCAAGTGTGTTTAAGTCCTTTGAGCTAGTTTTCATTAGTTGCCCTGATTACGTCATTCAGTTCACCTGTGTTCAATTTATCAAGTCATTAGGCCCTCGTTTGCATTAGTATTTATACTCCTTGTTCTGTTCAGGGACCTGTTCTTTGTACCTCACTTAATACTTCTGAGATGATTTGAAAGAGTCCAGATCGTCTAATCCTGATAACTGATCTCTGCCTAATTTGGTTCTTCAAACAAATTTGTGGATTTGATTAAAATATCTGGAATAAGTCGTCTGAGATTACTGCTCGTTCTTGTGTTCCCCAAAAAGGGCAGCTGTATCGATACTCGAAACCATGATCAGCAACGTAATGACATCATATAATTAAAAAAGACACCTGACGTGAAACTTGACAAACTTCTGGACTTTTATAAGGAAACAGCCAAGCGAACAAAAGGGGAGGGGCCTACCCTGCCCTTTTTCAAAATTATTCAGAAGTGCCCCTCTCGGACAAATAGCAATGATATTGTGGTCAATAAAACAAAATGCATTTGAATTCTAATTAATATGACGATTTGTACAAAACAGTAACTAATCGCTCAAGTCGGAAATTTCCTGTTTATTTTTTACATATCTGTCAATCTGAGGCGTAGCTGTGGGTTGCGTGTGTTCTGCTCGACTGACTGATATATTCCAGTCTGTTCGGAACCCGAGGCTCTCGAGCCATAATATGGTTCTGTCAGTGAGTGCCTATGGGTCGACGGAAGGGAAAAAAATAAACCAACAATAGGCTATTTTAAACATTTTTCATCAATAATCATTTATTTACTTAATGCATTTTATGCAATGCTGATTCTTTAGCAATGTTAGAAACCTGTGATACTTTCTTCAGGATTCTTTGATGAATAAAAAGTTAAATAAGAACAGCATTTATTTAAAATATAATTTTTGTAACAATATATACTACCATTCATAAACTTGAGGTCAGTACTTTTTTTTTGTTTTTGAAAGCAATTAGTTTTTATTCATCAAGGATTTGTTAAATTGATAGAAACTGTGATAGTAAAGATTGATATCGTTAGAAAACATCTCGATTTTGAATAAATGCTGTTCTTTTCCATTTGTATTCATCAGTGAACCCCAAAAAAGTATCACAGGTTCTAATTAATAAATAAATAAATAAATAAAATAAAGCAGCACTGTTTCCAACATTGATAATAAATCATCATATTAGAATGATTTCTGAAGGACCATTAATTAAAAAAAACATATTTGCATATTCCTGGTTCTCTGACATTGGCTAATGGTCATGACATGCAAACAAATAAAATATTTAATCTTTTTAGTAAGAGTTTTATTTTGATTATTCTGTTGTTATTTTACGATGATTTATTTTAATTTTACATTTTTATGATTTAATGCATTATTAGCATTTCATTAAACTCTCGAACCCCCTGCAGTTCTTTCATAAACCCCCATTTTGGAAACCTTCACAATTTAATGTTTAATGCAATTCATGTTGTTAATAACAATGAATGGAATTTATTTTCTTACTCTTCGTATTTTTATATCAGTGTGTGTGTGTGTGTGTGTGTGTGTGTGTCTCCGGCCCGTACAGTGTGAGGGTGAAATGGCATCAGATCATGACCTCATTCAACCTGACACACTTCTGTACCTTCCTGGAACAAAATCAAACAGAGTGAGTGATTTTCCTCCCATAATGCAGCGTTATTGTGGTGTGTGTGTGTGTGTGTGTGTGTGTGGGGTGGTTGTGCATAAGTCTGTGACGCTGATGACAGACCCTGTTCTTGTCTCATCTGATGGCATCAAGCACGATGCCCCTGCAAGCAATCGAGCAGCATGTGGCTGATATGACGCACACACACAAACAAACACACACACACACACACACTCAACTATCATTTTGTTTTGTCTCACTTCTGAAATTCTAACCCTACTGCTCATTACAAAGAAATGCTTGGGGTTTTGTTATTTGTAAATCACTTTAGATGAAAGCGTCTGCTAAATGAGTAAATGTGAAAGCTGTGAGTGTTTCCTTTCAGCTAAACTGTAAATCAGTGTTGCGTTCCTTCATACAGACACCATCACTACAGGACAAAGACTTCATTCTGCTGCGCTGGAGTTTTTCCAGATCTTCACAGATCTTTAAAGCGCTTCAGGAATAGAGATTAAACTGAAGCAATTCTGTCTCGCAGCGTAATGCCTTTCCCAGCCGCCTCAGCAGCTCTCCAACACAAACTCAACACACCGACAGCAAGAGTGTGACAAACATTCACTTTCATCACAGTGTACAATGTGTGTTTATTCAAATAGCTCAGTGTGTGTGTGTGTGTGTTTGTGACAAATCAGGACATAGATGTGTATAATGACGAGGGTATGGCAGGTATTACAAGGTGAAGGTGGCATCTCAGGACATTGACCCATGTCCCCACTTTTCAAAACGCTTATAAATCACTCAGAATGAGGTTTTTTTGGGGAAAGTTGAAATGCACAGTCTCCTGTAAGGGGTAGGTTTAGGTGTAGGGTTGGTGTAGGGCAATAGCACATACAGTAAGTACAGTATAAAAACCATTACGCCTATGGAGAGTCCCCACTTTTCACAAAAACAAACATGTGTGTGTGTGTGTGTGTGTGTGAAGGAAACGGCTGCTGTATGTGTGTGTTATCAGATCAGTGTCCGTGAGGATCTGTTCAACAGCCGGTGTGTGGTGAGAGAGACGGCTGATATCAGCGTCTGACACACTCGCGCCTGTCAGTCTAGAAGAAGAAATATAGGGAAGGCTTCCTGTGAAAACACACACACACACACACACACACACACACAGGCCTGATCATTACAATACAGCATAAAACACATTTAGCAAAAAATGTTACACTATTTTATTACTTACTTAATTTTTAAATGATTTAGAGTGTTTTATTTTATACATGACCATGTAAATACAACTTTCATTTGTTTGTTATTAAGTAAAATGTATGCATTTATATTTTTTTCTCCATTTTTTCAACTATAGGCACTTTTATAAAGTAAACTCGGTTCAAACACACTTTCACACTCTCACTAGCTTCTGTCTTTAGTCCAGCGGCAGAAAGACAGGATCATAAACATATTCTTCATCTTAGATGATGCATTGTGTTTGAACATTCTATACATTACATTTGAAACATATTTGGAATAAACTATTTTGGAAATACTAATTTTTCATTTTATGTGTCCTAAATACACACAATTAAATATTGACATGTTGTATTATTTGGCTGAATTACAGCTTGATTGGAAATCACACAAAATATTATATGTTCTGCTTAAGTGATATTTACCTCAATTTTTATTTTTTCCCCACACATCACATTTAATATTTCATCTCAAGCTCTTCACTGTTTTAAACTTTGAAAAACCTGATTATAAGTAACAATAGTTCACTGGGGTGGAAATTATGTCACAACTGTGGGACAGTCATAATAGAAACATTTATATGAATTTTATTTATACATAAATATTGAAATACAGTTTGATATTATTTCACTGTATGTTTAGATTATCAAGTTGTAAACATTAAATAATTCATGTGTGTGTGTGCATATGAAAAATCATAATTCTATTTCCCAACTGAACATCTGTGTCTGAGATGAAGGTTAATTAGTCTAAAGGAGTGTCATTTGCATATATCAGACAATATGTCATAAAGAGCAAATTCAGATGAAAATTTCACATCAGAACGTTTGCTCGTCTCCATGATCACAGTTATGGCAATATGACAATATGAATAGCAGAAGATGAGTTTTTCTCCGTTCATGTACAGACAGTGACGTCATGCTGCGTTCACACACTCACTGAGCTTCATGAGGCTGATTCACACACATAATTACAGGCTGAGTGTGTGTCTGATTATGTGTGTGTCTGATTATGTGTGTGTCTGATTACGTGTGTGTCTGATTGTCAAACTCACTCGTTTGTCTGTGGATCACAGAACAGCCCAAAGAGAGAAAGAATGAGTGCAGGGCTTTGCTTATAAAAATATAAATATTCATATAAATTGAATTGCCATGTTAAATTTACAGCCTAAGACTTAGAGAGTTGGACTAGTAACCTGAAGGTCACGGGTTTGAGTCTCAGTGGGCAGCAAAAATGATTCACTGCTGTGTGTGTGTGTGTGTGTGTGTGTGTGTGTACTTGGATGGGTGAAATGCAGAGCACAGTTTCCGAGTATGGGACACTGTACTTTGCCACACGTCACATCACTTCATTTGAGGCAAAAGATAAGCTGACTTACAGAATGTTGGAAAGAGAATGTCACACTTCCACTGAGAAGCAGTGGTTTTCTTCAGTATGTTTGCACTCAGCATCTGTGCACTATCACTATTAATCGTCGTCATCGTTCTCATCGGTCGGGCGGCATGTAGGCGATTACATGCAAAAGCTGCCCATTTCTCACCCATATGGAAAAATGATTTACTGTTGCACATATCCATTACAGAAAACCACCTGAATGTGCCAAAATCAATCAATCAAATGCACAAAAAGTAAGACAGAAATGCAGATTTTCAGAACTTCTCAAATCATGTATAGTGTTTGATAATATACTATACATGACATTTTTCTCTTTTGTGAAGGCATTTGAATATATTCCTCCACACAAAGTACACCTTATCTGGCAACATGCATTAAGAACACAACATCAGTGTAACACGGATCAGAGAATGAATTCATCTATAACTGAGGTAGTGAATCTGTTGAGAGGTTTGCTGGTGTTATGATGATGGTGAGGGAGTTTAGCGTGTTTTATGACGTCAGATACTGGATGTCGACTTTGCCATCTAGTGGAAAGTGAGCGATCTTTCTGAGAACAGCAGGCCAGGGCAGTTACACAGAACCTGAGGCTTTCAGAAACACACAAAGTCTGTCATTCAGCCCGATTCGACCCGCAGCGAAGCTCCAGCTCATCTCCTCATTCTGACGAAGCTGAAAGCACTGAGATCATAATCATAAAAACATCCAGACACAACAGCTGTTTGGCTTCTTGATTCACTTCATGTTTTCAGCTTCTGTCTCATGTAATGTTGTTATGTGTTTTATTAAGGAGAGCATCTGATCTTTGCTTTACAATAAGATCTGTTAATAAAAAGCTTTTAACAGTGCATCAGATTGATTCAAACTGACTCATATTCCAATGAACTACTTTTTACAGTTAAAATGAAGTAACATTAGTCTATGAATATATTAACAGCAGCGTGTGTGTGTGTGTGTGTGTGTGTGTGTGTGTGTACTTGTTTTTCTATTCAGGTGGGGACTTAAACCTGAATACACACAGACTCATGGGGACTCGTGTCACGGGTAAACAAGCTAATAAATTACACAGAATTAAGTTTTTTGAAAATCTAAAAATGCACAGTCTCCTGTAAGGGGTAGGTTTAGGTGTAGGACAATAGCACATACAGTAAGTACAGTAGAAAAAGCATTACGCCTATGGAGAGTCCCCACAAGGATAGCAAACCAGACGTGTGTGTATGTATGTGCGTGCATGTGCGTGTGTGTGTGAGTGTACATGAGATCATTGGTTGATTTGGTGTGTTGTGTGAATTGTGACCTGCTTCAGTTCAGACATCTTCATTTGTGTGTCCAAACTCAGGGCTTTTCAAGCCAGTCCAGCAGGCCATCAGCACAGTGACCGCAGCCATCTTCAGAGCTTTTACTGCTGAAGAGCAAGCAGCTGCTGAAGTGGATCCGCTTTTTGTAGAGTTAACAAAAGTTATCATGAGCATTGTAATGTTCGAAGCAGATGTCATAACAAATGTAACCATAATGGGAAGATTTTAAAACGAGCCGTTCATTCATAAATTCGTACGTATACCTTCACGCAAACGGAAGACAGAAGAGACAGGGGCAGAGCTATATCAGGTCTATACCCAGACAGCAAGCAGTGTCAGCCCACATCTGGCCCGCATGGATTTCACACGGGCCAGATGTGGGCTGGATCTGGCCCAAAACTATGTTGCTGTCTGGGTATAGTATACGAAAAACAGTGCGCCAGAGGAGCAGTGTGTCTGAATTCATAGCTTTTGAAAAACAGTAGGTGAAAAGTCCGCGGATGACCTACTGCCTCCACACAGAAGTGTGCTCTCGATAATGGTCCAGAGATCTATGTTCAAATTCAAATGTAGTCTCTGCTCAGACAGCACCTGACTGTCTCCGAATGTCTCGCTCGTCTCACACCTGATTGAACTCTTCAGCTCGTTAGCAGACACTGAGACCTGATGAGAGAGATATAATGCGCTGCGTTGGGCCTCAGGACCGTTTGAAAACCTCTGGTCTAAACACATAGTGTTTCTGCTCGTGTGTCTGAGTCAAAAACCTCTAGACTAAGAGACCTAAAACATGAAAGTCACACATGCAGAGAGACGCGTGTCACACACACACACACACGTCGCTTATCTGTCTGTGTGTGTCTGCAGTATCTGAACATCTCTCCTCTGTCTGCTTAGCTTCTTTTCAACTTCATGAGACAAAACAAACCCACCGTCTGCCTGCAGCCTGAACACAAGCAAAACAATACACACACACACACTCTCTGTCTCACACACACACACACACAAACAAACACGTGCACACGTGCACACACTCACACGCGCACGCACACGCACTCACACACACACACAAACACACGTGCACACACACACACACTCTCTCTCTCACACACACACACACACACACACACACACAAACAAACACGTGCACACGCACACACACTCACACGTGCACACGCACACACTCGCACACACACACACACACACACAGTGGCGTGCACGAGGGGGAGGGGTATGGGGTCTCGAGTCCCTGCCCCATTGAGGTCCGACGGTAAAGTGCCCTTGCGGTCCGGGGCCCCGGTCTGCGATTTCTGCCGAGGGTAGGGGTGTTCGATATGACGATTTTTGATCGTGAACTATAAAAATGTCTCCACGATCTGCTTTTTTGAAGAAATATCGTAAATAAAACACTAGCCTTTTTTAATTGTGGGGTGAATTATTCCTTTAATGTTAATAAAACACCAAACACAAAGAGAAAAATCACTCACTACTCTTGACTGAAAAACTTTAATACAGTTGCTTTAATAGGAATCAATCTATATAGTGTTTTATTTTTATATTTGTTCATTCAATTTCTTGAATGCTTCTGCTAAATACACCTAAAGCCTACCTGAAAATAAAACACGGTTTATTTTATTTGTATATTATGTGTATTTGTAATGTGTATCTTTGCTCTCATTTTTTAATACCAAAGATAAAATAATGACAACAATTCTTATCTTCACCCACTTTGGCCTTAATATCTGCCATACTTTTTTATATTTTGTTATCTTGAAAGGCATTGTCTTTATATATTGCCATATCGCCCACCCCTAGCCGAAGGGGACCAAACCCATACAACAACCCCCACCCCACCCCACCCCCAATTGTGCCCTTGTAATGCCATTTTGCCCCTGCCCCAGGTCTGTGCACTGCACACACACACACACACACACACACACACGGACGATCTGTTCACACAGGATGGGTTAAATAAAGCAGTAACTCGTGAAGCCTTGGTTTACAGCTAAAAGATGCTGATTGAACTGGTTAGTTCCAGTTCTCTATTCTGCACTCTAAAATTGGCTGGGTTAAAAATAACCCAATTGGCAACCCATCGCTGGGTAAATATTGGACAGAACACATGCTGGTTTACACATTTTAACCCCGCAGGCTGGGTTGTTGAGAAAACCCAAGATATAGTCATTTTTACCATTTATGTGTTTGCATTTTTGTGTTTCTGGGTTATTCTTGCTGAAAGAAAATGCAAAAATCACAGAAATACAGTTGCAATAAATAAGAAAATTAGTTCTGAATGACGTGTCCATTTAACTGTTCAATTATTACATTTTGACATGTTTAACTATTTAAATACACAGTGAAATGACACTGACAATTAAAATTTAAAAAGAAAGAGAATGCAAAATCATTTAAAGATATCCTAAAATGTATATCAAGTATATAAAGTCCCCTAGGTAGATGCGCACTGCTTAGGGTAGTTAAAGGTATAGTTCACCCAAAAATAAAAATTCTGTCATTAATTACTCACCCTCATGTTGTTACAAACCCGTAAGACCTTCGTTCATCTTCGGAACACAAGTTAAGATATTTTAAATGAAATCCGAGAGCTTTCAGACCAGGGTGAGTAATTAATGACAGAATTTTCATTTTTGGGTAAACTATCGTCAAACACTTAGAAAGCTTTGAAGCAAAGATCTACAGCTGAGAGCAGTGTGCTCTGCTATAGAGCCCATCTATGAAAGGATATTCCAGGCAATTTTAAAAAGGAATTGCAAATTATATTTTCAATTGTGTTTTCCACATGTGACAAATTGTGACAATCCAAACACAATTGCAAATCTTGCATTACTGTTTGCGTTTTCACGAATGCACAGTGACTGCCAAATTTCACAGTCCATTTGAAACTGTATTTTCCATGTATTATGAGTAATGAGCCTGTCATATTTAAAAAATACAGCGTCAAAGCAGCTTTACAGTATTAAATCGGAAAATAGTGTGTAAATGCAAAAGGACAACAGTAAACATTAAATTTCCAGTTAAAGTCAGTTCATCATTGATTCAGTGATTTATGGTCCAGCTCAGTTCAAATAGTATCTGTGCTTTCAAGCTGACGATATCGCTGGAAATGAAGTGTCCCCAACTAAGCAAGCCAGAGGCGACAGCGGCAAGGAGCCAAAACTCCATCGGTGAAAGAAATGGTGAAAAAAAAAACTTGGGAGAAACCAGGCTCAGTCGAGGGGCCAGTTCTCCTCTGACCAGATGAACCCGCAGTTCAATTCCAACTGCAGCAGAGTCAGATTGAATGAATCCAAGATGGCGCCTGTGTATTTGGCATGCCGTCTGCTGCTCTCATGTTTGTTTGTCTGGTTGTCTGCTCTGTCTCTAAACTGCTGCACACTTTTAATCTACGACGGTCAAGCACTCTTGGATATCCGCAACTCTATTGTGGACACATTCACGAACTCTTACACTCCGGATATGGACTGCTCATTTGGCAATACAAAGGAGCCGTTTCGAATGGTCATCCCGGAGTGTATCCGCCGGTGGCCCCTTAACATCTCGCGGAGAAAGCGAAGGAGGAAACGAGGCAACCGCGGAGGTTACATCGTGAGGCTGAAAGCTCAACTGCGGGCGGGCTTTCTCTCGGATTATGAATCGTTCTATGGCGTCTCTGCTACCTGACGCCCGCTGGGCTTGACCTACCGGTGGCTTTGTCCTGTTCTCCCCCTGCACCCGAGTCCTGCTTCTCGTGCTGGTCTCCACCGAATCGGCCTCGGCTCTCGACGACGGGGAGTAACTCACGGAAATCTGCGCTCACTGAAAAGAGCGTCCTCATCTCCTGTTATTCTGTCTCCACCGAAGATGGCATTATTAAATGCCCGCTCCTTGGTGAATAAGACCTTTTTATTAAACGACTGCTACTCATCTCACAACTTGGATTTTATGTTCATCACAGAATCCTGGATAAAGGTGGGTGATCTAACTCCTTTCTCTGATCTGATCCCTACTGATTGTTCATTCTTTAACTCCCCTCGTCTGAGTGGACGCGGGGTGGGATAGTAACAATTTTTAAAAACTCTCTCTCTGCACGCCGTCGATTGGTTCCTGTAACGGCTTTTTCCAGTTTTGAAGCTCAGTATCTTCAGTTAGACTGGAATGGTCCTGTATGTGTAGGGGTGATTTACCGTCCTCCGCACTCTTCCAAGGACTTTATACAGCATTTCACGGAACTGATCGGCAATATTGCCACTAATTACGATTGCTTTCTATTGGTGGGTGATTTTAATATCCATGTCTGCTGTCCGTCAAACCCCCTATCGCATGACTTTCTTATTCTTATTGACGCTTTTAATCTATCTCAGTGGATCAGCGACTCTACTCACATTCAGGGCCATACGTTGGATCTTGTACTGTCGTATGGGCTTGATGTGACTGATATTGTGCTCTCAGATTTTATGATCTCGGACCATAAACCCATATTATTTTCACTGACTCTTCCAGATCTCTCTCAGATTTCTACTACACCTGCAACTCTGTCTCGATTATACTCTCCTCAGTTTAGCACAAATTTCAACTTGTGCTTTGCTGAATGTTGCTCACAGTTGCACTTGGATCAATCATTATCTGACTTGGATGCTGATCAACATCTTAGCCTTATGAATTCTGCCTGGCTTAAGGTAGAAAATGCAACTGCCCCCCTTAAGCCACACAAGCACAAATCAAAATTTGAACTGTGGCAAAACTCTGACACTCGTCTCTTAAGACAAAATTGTAGAAAGGCGGAACGAAAATGGAAAAAGGACAGGCTGCATATCTCTCTTCAAATGCTCAGAGACTCTCTTACATCTTATCAGACTGCAGCTAAGTCTGCAAAAGCTGCATATTTTTCTAATCTAATTGAAACTAATCACTCTAAACCTAAGGTATTGTTTTCAATTATTCAATCTGTCACAAATCCTTCTGTTAACACTTTACCTGTTGCTTCTGTTGCTCTCTGTGAAAGCTTCTTGAGATATTTCAGTGACAAAATTACTAACTTAAGACTTTGCGTCTGCCCCACTTTAACTGTAACTGTCTCTCCAATCATGTCATCTGCCTCTGCCGTTTTTGATGCTTTTGTACCTATCAATCTTCAGGAATTGAAGGAGGTGATTGGCAAACTTAAACCTTCATTCTGTTCTAGCGATATCATTCACCCGAGATTTTTAAAATTAATTATCAATTCGATTGGGCCAGGTCTGGTGTCTCTTATTAATAAGTGTCTCCAAACTGGCTCTGTTCCTGCCAATCTGAAAGTCGCTACGGTCACTCCTCTGCTCAAGAAGCCTTCACTGGATTCCTCTGTCCTAAAAAGTTTTCAGCCAATTTCTGTCTTGCCTTTCATTTCAAAGGTTTTGGAGAAAATTGTGCTGAATCAACTTCAAACTTTTCTGTCAAGAAATTGTATTCATGAGGTTTTTCAATCTGTTTTAAGTCTGCTCACAGCACTGAGTCTGCCCTGTTGAGAGTGTTAAATGATATTTACCTCTCTACCGATTCCGGAGACTCTGTGGTTCTTATCCTTTTAGATTTATCAGCCGCTTTTGATACTGTAGACCACTCCTCACTGTTATCCAGATTGGAGTCCTTAGGTCTAAAAGCTAACGTCCTGAAATGGTTTCAATCCTACCTGTCTGACAGAAAGTGTTTAGTGAAGCTGGGTAATTTTACTTCTTCTTCTGCACCTCTGACCTGTGGCCTTCCACAAGGCTCTATCTTATCTCCTTCTCTATTTTCTCTTTACATCCTACCTCTGGGCTCAATTCTACGTAAACATGGTATGTCTTTTCACTTCTATGCAGATGATACTCAAATCTATCTACCAATCAAAAAAAACAATTCTACTGCGATTACCTCTCTTCTGCAATGTTTAGAGGAGGTAAAATCATGGCTAGCCCAAAATTTCCTCTTCCTAAATGAAGACAAGACCGAGGTAATTGTTTTTGGCCCAAATGAAAACTCTCAGTCTATAAGCCCCGAGTTAGAAAGTTTATCCGTTTTTAGATCCTCACGGGTGCGGAACCTAGGAGTTCTTGTTGACCAGCATTTAAAATTTGATAAACATATTTCTTCTGTTATTGGATCCAGTTTCTATCAGCTTCGTTTACTGTCCAAAATTAAACATTTTCTCACTCCTAAAACTCTCAAAATGGCTGTTCACGCTTTTGTTACATCTCGTCTAGATTACTGCAACTCTTTATATTGCGGTATATCTAAGTCTCAAATTGCGCGTCTTCAGCTTGTTCAAAATGCTGCGGCCAGACTTCTTTTAAAGTGTCGTAAACATGAGCACATCACTCCAGTTCTTAAATCCTTACACTGGTTACCGGTCTGTCAGAGAATAGACTTTAAAATTCTCCTCTATGTATATAAATCCCTACACAATCTAGCCCCTATCTACCTCTCTGAACTTCTTCATCTCTACTCTCCGTCAAGAAGCCTACGATCCTGTGACCAGGCTTTGTTGGTAGTCCCTCACGTTAGGCTTAAGCGTAGAGGTGAGCGTGCTTCTGCAGTGGCAGGGCCTCGACTTTGGAATACCCTGCCTTTAGAGATTAGAATGGCCTCTTCTCTGTCTGTTTTTAAGTCTCTGCTAAAAACGTATTTATTTTCCTTAGTGTATTGACTACTGTGCTATGGCCAGTTTTAATTTTTAAATTGTTGTATTAAATTCTGTCGGGTTTGTTTTCGGTGTATGTGGTAGGCTATAATCTTGATTTTCTGTAAAGCACTTTGGTCAGCCTGGTGGCTGTTGTAAATGTGCTATACAAATAAAATGAACTTGAACTTGAACTTGATTGTGTAGAGGACTCAGCTGGTTCCCGTGACCTTGTGCCGATGGCTGTTGAGGTGACGTGGTTTTCGCTGACATTCAGAGCTGTCGAGGTCATCTCTAGGTGCAGATCCACCATCTGATCTGGATACAGTCTAGAGCCAGGTGACTGCAGTGACCATCTGATCTGGATACAGACTGGATGCGGGTGGCTTCGGTGACCTCAGAATAAGAATGAAACAGACTAATGTTAGCTTAGATGCATCATAAGAACAAGTACATCAGATGTTATTAATTACCACATCTGCTTTTTCACTGTGTCGCACACGTAACCTGCCAAAACTGAAAATGGAATCGCAATTACTTTAGCATTTGAAAACCTGTCAATCCGTGTCAGGGGTGGGACTATACCCATGGGGGGCGTGTTTATATTGGGAGGTGATGTCACTCACAGACGATTGTGCCAAATGCTTTGAATAATGGAGGTAAATTTTTACCCCAAATGCAGCGACTATCCCCTGCTAACAGTGGGAGCCACAACGGTACCCACTACTGGTCAATATTCACCATTAACCAAATGCTTTTCACCTGCCTCAAGAAGAGAGGAATAAAATATAGGTGCAAATAGGCAAATAAGAGTACAGTTGCAATGTTATTTTGATGACATGCATCAGTCAGATGCAAACAGTGAGAGATTTGGGGTAAAAAACGACAAAATTATTTATGAATTATTTTATTTGGCACAGTCGTCTGTTAGTGACATCACCTCCCAATACAAACACGCTCTATAGTATAGTCCCACCCCTGACACGGATTGACAGGTTTCCGTGTAAGGCATCGGAAATTCAAATGCTTAACAAATTGCGGTTCCATTTGAGTTTTGGCATATTACATGCACAACGCAGAGAGAGTGAAAAAGCAGACGTGGTAATTAATATTGCTATTTAAATATGACAGGCTCATTACTTGTAAGACAAGAGAAATACAGTTACAGTTGCTTTGTAGCAGTCACTGTGAGTTCACAAAAGTGAAAACGCAAATGGTAATGCAAGATTTTCAATTATGTTTGGACTGTCACAATTTATTTCGTCCACATGTGGAAAAATGCAATTGAAAATACAATTTGCAATTCCTTCTGAAAATTGTCCAGAATATCCTTACCTGTCCATTGATTATGATCAATGCCTGGGAGATCTGCTGGCAATTTCAAATCGCCATGACGAATGGATGGGGTTTTGTGGTTTTAAGGAATTCCACCATGTTTGTTCCAACCTATAAAATAAAGTAAACAATATACAGATTGTTTTAATAGCAACCCAGACAGCAGTTGACTCTGTGCCGGATCCGTTTTCAAACCGCAACCAGACATAGTCACATCCGTTTCAGTGCTGTAACACGGATCCAGCCCGCCCGGTTTCAGTGGCGGGAACTACTGTCGCAGAGCAGATCCGGGCCGCGTCCGAAAGAGCGCGTGTTCAGAACAGAAGACGTCAAAGATATTTGCTTAGATCAAAGCAATAAATTGTATTTTGAAGTAAATTAAAATAGAAAACCATTATTTTAAATTGTAATAATTCTAAATATTACATTTTTTTTTCTGTATTTTTGATCAAATAAATGCTGGCTTGATTAGCATTTTGCAGAAAGAGTAAAAAAAATGTGTTGTAATATACTGTTTCAATATCTTAGAGAAACCAATTTAAGTGGAAGGATATAGTTTTTTTTAAACAATGCTTACGCACAACATTCTGGTCCACACTCCACACCAGATGGTGGCGGTAATGCACCAAAAAGTTGTTTGCCAACCGCCAATAAACCTTAATAGAAGAAGAAGACATCAAGAAGATCGAGGCAGACGGAGCTGTTAAAACTTCACCGAGGTATGTCACACCGTGTGATCACACTGTTCTACTAACAAATTAATTTCTTACTATGTTGTGTACACGATAACTTAAAGGTTTGGTGTTTTTATTGCTCCTTAGATCGGTGTTGGACCGGCGAACACTTAGGCCTATGTTATCAGAGGACTTGCTAACATGAAGAAAACGGTCCAGAGGTCTGTAATTATACGTAATTAACGAATTTTAACTTAATTACTTAATTTAAACTATAGTAATTTTGACTGCTTCCATTAAAATTTAATGTTTAAGATTGCTGCCTGTCATGGTGGGCTTGCAGTGTTAATGTTTAAGTACTAACCCTCGAGGCTGCATGCATTTATTTGATCAAAAATAAAATTTAAAAAGTAATATTGTGAAATATCATTTGAATATATTTTAAAATGTAATTTTTTCCTGTGAATTTTCAGCATCATTACTGCAGTCTTCAGTGCACGATCGTTCAGAAATCATTCTAACATGCTGATTTAGTGCTGGATTTATATTGGTGCTCAGTTATCAGTAATGATTCTTATTATTATTATTAGATGTAAAAAAAAAAAAGTTTTTGCTGCTTAACATTTTCTGGAAACATTTTTATGATTCTTTGATGAATAGACAGTTCAAAAGAACATCATTTATTTGAAATATATATTTTGCTTCATTATAAATTTTTTACTTTTATCAATTTAATGCCTATTTGCTAAATAAAACAGTCATTTCTATTAAATAACACACACCAAACATGTGAATGGTTGTATATCATGGTTTCTGCATATATTAAGGAGCATAACTGTTTTTCAACTGATAATAATCAGAAATGTTTCTTGAGCAGCAAATAATAATATTAGAATGATTTCTGAAGGATCATGTGACACTGAAGACTGCAGTAATGATGCTGAAAATACAGCTTTGATCACAAGAAGAAATTACGTTTTACAATATATTCATAAAAAAAACATTTTAACTGATAATTACTTTTAAAATTGTAATTAAAATATAATTTATTTCTGTGATGCCAAAGCTGAATAAATAAATGCTTTTCTTTTTAACTTTTTATTCATCAATAAATCCTGAAAAAACTATCACAGATTCCCAAAAAATTAAGCAGCACAACTGTTTCCAACATCGATAACAACGGAGTATCAAATTAGTATATTATAATGATTTCTGAAGGATCATGTGACACTGAAGACGAGTAATGATGCTGAAAATTCAGCTTTGATCACAGAAATAAATTATATTTTGAAGTGTATTAAAATAGAAAACCATTTTATTTCATTTCATTATTTTTAATACTTCACAATATTTTTTTTTTCTTTATTTTTGATCAAATAAATGCTGGCTTGATGAGCATAAGAGACTTGTTTCAAGAACATTAAAAACAGTAATGTGTCCAAACTTTTGACGAGCCCGGTCCCCTTGAATAAGCAGGCAGAACGCTTCAGGCACACTGAATGATAGAAACAGAGGGGCACTGAGGAGATATACATGTATTACATTATATTGTTTGGTATGGTTTTTATTTATAAAATCTTTGCCAAAATATGCTTTTATTTCTGTTAACGGTATGCTCCATGTTAATTGGGTAAATGAACTGAGAAATTGTCCAGCAACACTATATAACGATCTGTTTCAATTTCAGGTTCCACCTGAGAGCCGGGACTGTCGAATAGTAAGGTGAGTCCATTTTTTTTGTTTGTTTGTTTTTTTAGTTTTCAGTGGAGTTTGAGTTATTCAAGCTATTTGAATGCCACAATTTATAATTGAGTATTGATAATAATGAGTGCCTGATAATGTTACAACTTGTGCTGTTCAAAACATACTGTTTGTTAGGGCCGATTGAGGCTTGCAGCTTTCTGGAGAAATGCTCCTTCAAATAACTTCACACTCATCCTGAACAATATACCTGTTATGACAGTCATAGTCCTCTAGCAACGCTATAGTCTGTGTGTCATCTGGGTACAAACCCTTTTTCATCTCAAGTCGGTGATTAAAGGAAGTGTGTATGACACTGATGTCCCATGCACTAATTTCCACAGTGGAGCATGTTAATAAACTGTGACTCTTATGTGTAAGGCTTAAACATTGCCTTCCTTGCTTTGTAATACTAAATGAAACAAATACATTCATAACATATCTGTGTAATATGCAATTAGTTGTGTATTTTTTAATATATAAAACAGGTGGCACAGGTTCTCCTTGCTTTTCTTCTGTTATATCAGTTATTATACTTCACACCTATGGGCAGTAAGCAGAATGAACATGATCTTTGTTACACACAAAGCAGGACAAAATTACTCGATTACAGGAAAATTAAAAAATGCTAACCATGGATAACATTTATGATGTGGAAAAGAACTGGAAGTGAAAAATGCTTACTGATGCTCCAGAAGGAAACACGATACATTAAGGGGGTGAAAACTTTTAAACAGAATGAAGGTGTACATTTTTCTTATTTTGCCTAAATATTTTTTTCATTTAGTACTGCCCTTCAGAAGCTACAGAAGATACTTCCCAGACAGCAAGCAGTGTCGGCCCAGATCCGGCCCACATGTGGCCCGCATTGATTTCACGCCCAGATCCGGAAAAAACGGATCCATGCCGGTATTGGCCCGTTGTGCCAAAAGACACCGGCCCAAGTCCGTTATGCGGATCTGGGCCAGAACGTCCGATGGGTCTGGACCAGATCTGGCCCAAATGATTTTTGCTATCTGGGAATGATTCGGTTCAATTAACTGTGTGAAGTGCATCATGATTATGAGTTAAATTCACCTCCGAGAAGCTCTACAGAAGCTGAATATGCTATACTGATTGGCTGAAAGGTGTGCTTTCAAACTGTGTAATCAATAGGATTCCAGTCAGAATGATCACAGTTTTATATTAATACACTGGCTTTTTACTCTGAAATACAAGTGCACACATGTCATGTTGACTTTAAACTGCATCCATGAGTAAAAAAGAGAGGAGTTTCATCTGTTTTTATCTCTCTGACGTCTCGTGTGTTTGTGTGAATGTGAATGAATGTAATCGCTGGAGTTTGTATCTTACGCAGATGTTGAGCTGACGGTACAGCAGAAATGTTTAATATGGTCTGGATGTGTAAAACTGTCTGATTCTGAAACAAGCAGCCCAACATACATGTGCCAACGACTGCAGAAAGACAGGAAACATGCTCATTGCTCCGAGTCTGACCGCAGTATTAATGAAGCGCTGCGACCACAGCAGAGCCGCGGCATATGAGCAACAAACTGCTTCTTCTGTGACCTTAAAATATCATCTCGTTTCTTTTACAAAACATACACCTTTTTCAAAAAATTTCCTTTGTTACTCTGTTATTTTCTGATGTTTCAATCATTTTGCACTGTTGCAGCAGCGATGTCATATGTCAGGATATATATTCATAATGGACTGCCATTAAAATTAACAACTGATTTAGCAATAATACTGCAAAACTCATGTTGAGGATTACACGTATGACTGCGAGAGCACGTGTGTCTGTATAGAGATGCAGCATTTTCAGTGCAAACAATGATAAAAAGCTCTTGGAAGGAGCTGAATGCAGCTTCTGAATTATGACACACACTGTAAAATAATGACTGTGAATTTAACGGTAAAAGACTGTAAAAATGCTACAGTAAAAACCTGTTAAATGGTTAACGGTAAGTTCCTCTACTATATACGGTGAAAAACTGTATTGGCCATTACATTTTACGGAAGTATACTGTTTTTGGAAGTGAAAGAGAATGTATAATTTACAGTGAATAACCGTAAATTGACATTCCCAGAATTCCCTGCGTTACATTTCAAATTTGATGTTTTTTTGTTAAAATAACTATGTTTCTTCGTAGTTTTTTCCTATCAGTTTTGCACATTAGGGTTGTATGTTACATCTAATGTTGTTAAATGAATGTTTATTGCATTATTTGAGTTTCATGTGTGTCACCATGATGGTGATTAGTGTTTGTGTGAATGGCACTGTGCACCTTCTATATATGTTAATATTTAAAAGCTGCTTGTGATAGGCTTTGGTTCATCATGTGACTTTCTCATCACTATTTGCTATTGGTGGATACATAATTATTATGATGATTATTATGACAAAAATAGACATTATGGTTTGTAAGAAAACTATTTTTAGGTTGAATTTAACTTGTACTGTCACGTAACAGATTTCAGGACATCAATATGTTGGTATAATTTAAGTTAAAACCGTAAAACCTAAAACGTTGCTACCATATTTTTTACGGTAAAATTCCGGCAACCACATCTACTGTTTTTTTACCGAATTTATGGATTTTTTTTTACATTGCAGCTTATTTCTCCTTAAATCTGAAGAGAACCCCTAACAGACACAATAACATCATACTTCATCCAGATGTGAAAGCCAAGCACTAACAACCCTAAAAAACTCTGGCAGAATGTTACATACTTTCATTTGCTTTCATTCACACATTTTTCAAATTCAAAACAATTTTTAAAATTACAGTTTTTCTCGATTGCTAACACACAATTCATGAAACAATTGAGCATTTTCTCACAACTATAAACACAATCTCAAAACTACACACCAACTTGTGCAAACTTCAAACTTCCAGGTCAAAATCAAATAGTTTAGTCAAAAACATGTTCTCTTTTGTCAAACTCAAACTTTGGCCTCAGTTGATATACAAAGCTGTCAAATACACAGACTATTTTCCTGACTAGAGAACACTAGTGAGATCAGTTCAAAACACTGTTACAAAAACCTCCTTTTGGATGTCTGTTACAGTCTGCAGCATGAATAGAGTTTTTAAGAAAAGTTTACTTTCATTACAATACTGTAAAGTTTCTTAGTCTTCTGAGAAAAGACTTTCTCTGCCTCCCCTCGACAGTCGAGTCTCAGTTCTGCACACATACATGTAAGTACTCAGCTACAAATCAATTCAACAGTTATGAGTTCGAGGCTGTGTGGTACAGTATTTACAGTACAAAGAATAGTGAAAGTTTTCTCATCTGAATCACTGCTACTATGTACTGTAATTGTAATGTGCGAGTAGATGAGCCTGCAGGCAGCATTCCTTATGATCATTCCATGCACAAGAACATGCTCAACATACGGGCTGTAAATATGGGCCCTACATGGGTTTGTCCATGGGTTCCATGTGGGCCCCATCTGAATTAGCCCATATGAATCTCATATGGGGCCTGACTGGGGCTAAAGTGGGGCCCAAATGGGAAACACATACAAGACCCATATTGGTCCCACTTATGAAGCACATGTGGGATATACTAGGGCCCAGTATGGGTACTGGACTGGCCCCACATAGTGTATATGAGTGTTTTGATTAGGTTTTTTTGAGGCATCTCACCTGGACAGTATAATTATAAATAATTATTTACTATATTGATAAAAGCAACATCAGTATTTCAGTTAGGTAAATATCAGTTTTCTGCATGAACAGTCCACTCTTTATTAATTTACAAACTCGCAAAACATGAAAGTGTGCAATTTGAAAAATCATATATTAAAATGTTGTACAGGTTCAATATAATACTTTATTATCATTTTCTGACACATTTGTTATACTTTAACATTAACATCAACATTTTGATAAGCCAACAGGGTCATACCATCTCAACAACTGGTCTTATGTAACTAATCTTACATAACATAAAAATTGACAGTTAACAGTTAAAAGCTTAATTCACCCAAAAATGAAAATTCTTTCGTCATGTCACTCCAAACACATAAGAAATTAATTAATTTTCAGAACACAAATGAAGATCTTTTTTTTTTTTTTATCTGAGCGATTTCTGTTGCTCCTTTGAAAGTTTACTTCCCCAAAACTCTGATGCTTCAAAACATTCATAAAGAGATTGTAAAATAAATCCATATGAATCGAGGGGTTTAATACAAGTCTTGTGAAGAGACATGAGCACATTACATGGTAAACAGATTTATATTCAGCTTTTATTTACATATAAACATTGATCAGTGAATATTTAAAGAAGTTCAACGGTACTAGCATGAGAACAAACTTCATTGGTTCTCACGCTTCAAGCAAGCAGGCTTGACTTTCCGTCTATTAAAACGTCATTGTCCGCTGATCAGTGTTTATATGTGCACAAAAGCATAAATTATATCTGTTCATTTAAAGTGACTGTCTCTTCAGAAGACTTAGATTAAACAGCTCAATTCAAATGGATTTTTTGTATGATCTTTTTAATAACATTTAAAAGTGTGAGTTTTGGGATTTGACTTTTAATGGAGGGCCAGAAACCTCTAAAAATATCTTCATTTGTGTTCCAGAGATGAATGAATGTCTTATGGGTTTGGAACAAGTAAATGATGACAGAATATGCACATTTGGGTGAACTATCCCTTTAAGAAACATCAGTGCTCTTCTAAATTTGACACACTGACACAATGAAGAAACACAAAAACAACAAACTCACCTGAACTTACAGTATAATAATAAAATGTATGTGACCCTGGACCACAAAACCATATAAGGGTAAATTGTTCGAAATTGAGATTTATACATCACCTGAAAGCTGAATAAATAAGTAAATAATCTTTCCATTGATGTATGGTTTGTTAGGATCGGACAATATTTGGCTGAGATACAACTATTTGGAAATCTGGAATCTGAGGGTGCAAAAAAAAAAAATCAAAATATTGAGAAAATCGCCTTTAAAGTTGTCAAGTTCTTAGCAATGCATATTACTAATCAATAATGAAGTTTTGATATATTTACGGTAGGAAATTTAAAAATATCTTCATGGAACATGATCTTTACTTAATATCCTAATGATTTTTGGCATAAAAGAAAAATCAGTAATTTTGACCCATACAATGTATTGTTGGCTATTGCTACAAATATACCCCAGCGACTTAAGACTGCTTTTGTGGTCCAGGGTCACATATTCTGTCTCAAAAACTACACAATTTAGAAACAAACAAGAAAACAACACAAACTGATAACAGTCCTGGAGACGGTCTTTCTCGTGCTGTTCTCTAATCTCTTTCCACTCGTCTCTGGTCCCAGTACACCACTTGGAGCCTTTTCTGCCTCCTGCTTCACATCTTTAATCGTAGTATTCTTCCGCAGTCCACCTGTAAAAGCATAAGTTTAGATATAAATGTCCAGCTGCATATTTGGGTTACACTTTATTTTACAGTGTCCTTGTTGCAGTGCAATTTTAAATTTAAGTACTGAGTAGGCTAATATTTATTAACATCACATACATCCTATATGGTTGAAGTTTTTATTTTATTTATTTATTTTTACTGGTTTGGGTGTTTTATATATTTATATATTAAGACATTTACAGATGTTTCATGATTAATGATTATGGGAAACCAGTTAAAAATATTCAAGGTTCAAAAAAAGTTAACCTCAATCAACAGCATTTATTATAAAATTTCACAATGTCACATTAATTAATACCACAAATAATTTTTGTTAGGTTTTATGCACCTTGGTAAAACCTCTCGTTATAATCATTGAAGCAGTGCGCACTGTAAAATGAATCTCTTGCATGCTGCATTGTTGTTTAGGATGAAAATGCAGAATTCAGAGCGCGAAATTCAAAACTCCTGCGCGATGACTAATCTAAACGCTGATTGGCCACTACATTCATAAACTCAACATGAACAGGTGTGATTGGTTTTAAGGCTTAGCAACATAAGCAGTAATGCCGCAATCAACATCACTCATTTTTAACTTAATCGTCGACAGCCATAATAAATTTGGTGGTACACAGCCTGAAAGCCCATATTTCAGAACTTAACTTATGTCAGAAAGCAAATTCAGAATTATGTCATTCAAAATTAGTGCTATATCGGCTGGAAATGTATTTTTCCCTCAGGGGAAAAAATGGCAGCTACAGCCATAAAATACAGCAGCAAAGCCTAAAATAAACAAAAGTCAACAAAAATGACCTCAATTTTAAACCTCAGAGACATTTACGTTATTAACATGGTTAAATCTGTGCAAAATGATGGTGTTTTTGTGTAGAGTTTTGCAGAAAACACTGAGCAAAGTGGAACATGTGTGCAAACAGGTGAAATGTGTTAAAAGTTTTGAGAAATGTGTCTTTGTTTTGAGAACTGTATGAATGGTTTGGAAAATTGGGCCAAATGAATCAGTTACAGTGTGTTAGCAATCGAGAAAAACTGTACACATTTTAATACATTCAGATTCTTGTGCGTCTCAGTTTTTAGACTACTGATAAGAATATGTATATAGAAAATAGATATTATTAAAAATTAATTAAATCCTGTAAAGCTGCTTTGACACAATCTGTATTAAGAACAATATAAATAAAGTTTACGTCTTGACTGTAATAATTTTGCTTCATGCAAACAATAATGCAGAGAAGGACTTTACGGCCCATTTCCATTCTCATTTCAGAGAGACACAGAAGGATAAACGTGACCTCAAAGGTCAACCTGAACGACCCGTCTGACCTTTGACCTCTTTATCAGACGGTAAAACAGCATCTAACCGTTAGAGACGAGTGCCAGACAAACTCGTTCTGATGCTAAAAACTGAACTACATAAACAAACAAATGCTCTCTGAGAACCAGTTTTACTGCAGGATCTGCCAGAGTTCAGCCGGATCAGATTTTCTGTCTGTCAGTGTTGGTGTTGCTCCAGCGCTTGCGTCACGGAGGTTCCTGCGATGCACAGTCACACGGTTCGAAGCCTGGCATCAGCGCGCAGGTGTGAGAGCCGGAAGCTCAGAGATGCAGTGGGCAGTAACAGTAACTCTGAGACCTGAGGCAGAACATGAGAAGACACGTCTGATCCAACCACAGATTCACACGCTTTTCATCTGATTGAACCTGCATTCGGCTCAAACACGCTCACATGCTCTCTGCAGCTGTAATAATCACGCTGCTGGAGGTTTACAGATCATCTCAGCTAAGTAACATGTTCTTCAGTGATACTGATGTGACTCCTACAGGAAGAATCATATTATGGCCCACTAAAACCAACAAACATACAAGTGTTAAAACCTCAACCACTGCAGGTCTGCAGGAGAGAGAGAGAGAGAGAGAGAGAATGAGTGAGGGGGAGTGAATGAGCAAGAGAGAGAGAGTTAAACAGAGAGAGAGAGTGGTCGAGTCAGTTCTCTGTAATCGCTCGTCTCTGTTCGTGTGCAGCTCCTCTGTAGTTTCATGTTGAGTCGTGTTTGTTTCTTCCACTGACGTTTTCATGCCACAGCAGAAGGTTTACTGACACACAAAACTAGAAACGGTAAGAGATTTCAAAGCCTTCTGAAACTCGTGTTTTATTGCTATGAATAATGAGGAGCTGGAGGCTCAGATTCTATATAGAGGAGATAAATGTGTACTTGTGTGTGTGTGTGTTTGCTTTTGTAATTACTCATTCCAGTTTGTGTTGAATGTTTTATTTTATTGTTTTATCAGACAGGGACGATACAGAATAACTGCTGGATCATTTCTTTAGATGCTTCTAACTGTAATCCCAGCACGTGTCTCTGCTTAAGATTTAATTAAGAACCAAAGACCAATTCAGAACACAGTGAAACTATGAATGTACAGAAAATTAAACACACACAGAAAATAACCATAAACCCAAATTAGTAGTATTTGTCTGATTTTAGTCTCTTTAGTCTCTTCCATAATGTACTTAAAGTGCTCTATTTTCTATTTAGTCACCACTTGTAGCACGCTTGAACCCATCTTCCATACACTAGTGCACTCAAGAGTACTACGAGTGGTGACTAAATACATATTTTAAACACAGAGATAGTATGTTAAAAGCGCATTTTAATTCATATTCATGGTGTCCCAAAATAGCACAGTTGAGTACACTTAGTTGATCTTAAGTTTATCTTGATATGCTATAGAATAATCTTTTGTATATTAAGTACAAAATTAGTGCGCAAAAATAGATCGCTTTAAGTACATTATGGAAGTGCACTTTTTTCACCTGGGTTTATGAACTTTCTGAACTTTGTAAAAATGTGAACGAATCAAAGGTCAATAAGACTCAATTTAACATTAGTTATTAGTTTATATGAACCAACTATACAAATACTTCTATCTAAAGCATTTATTAATCTTAGTTAATGTTAATTTCAACATTTACTAACACATAATCAAAATCAAAAGTTCTGTCTATAAATATTATTTTAATGGACTTGAGCTAAAGAAAGATGAGTAAATACTGTAATAAATGCATCGCTCCTTGTTAGTTAGGGTTAGGGTTAATGCATTAACATCAGCATATTTCAATGAATTGATTATCTTTAATTTAATGCATTTTTGGGCATCACTGCACAAATGTAAATGTACGGATTTTGCAAGAGCTTTTTCATTTAATAGAGGACCTTCTGATCAGTCGAGCTGCTTTAGCGTTGTTTTCCTGCTCCAAACAGACACCAGTCCTCTAATGTAACATGAGACGGTTAAATGTTAACATGTGTCTGAATGGAGCCCCAGAATTCCTTGGCTCCACATTACTCAAGTGTGTCTGAACTGAAAAAGTACAATAGACTAAAGATTTCTGCTCATGAAATGAATCAGACTGGCTCAAACGAATTTCACTGTTTCACCGCTGTTGACCGAATGTGATGTTGCTCAGACGACGATCGTTCACCCAAAAATGAAGATTTTCTGGTAATTAACTGAGCCTCAGGCCATTCAAGATGAAGATGTTTCTTCAGCAGAACAGTAAAAAGTCAGTGGCTGCAGACACCTGAGAGTCAGAATGAATCCCGTGGCTCCTGGTGATATACTGAGGTCTTATGAAGTGAAACTATCAGCCTTTGCAACAAACTGGACATTATTTACAGTATTATTACCTGTTTTAAGAAATCTTTTGTACCTTTAAAAGTCTAATTGGCGTAGGTACAAAAGATTTCTTAAAACGGATGTGTGCAGATGCAGCCATTTTAAGAAATCTTTGTACCTACGCCAATTAGACTTTTAAATTAGACTTTTAAACATGTAATTTATTCATGTAACCCCTTGTTGGTTATGGTTGTTATTGTGGCATGGAATGTTGGTTTTTATCTTTGTTTATATGGATTTTTATTACGCAATGTAATGTTGATCAGTTTATGTGTATGCGTGGCTCCAGGGTCCAAGGCAAATTTACCCATTGGGGACAATAAAGTGTATTGAATTGAAATTGAATTAATCCATACGTTCAGTTTCTTTGCTTCATAAGACCTCAACATATTGCCGATGCCACGGAAATTCATTCTGTGTGAATTAATTCTGACTCTCAAAGTGTCTGCAGCCACTGACTTGCATTTTATGAATCACCAAGATTCGCAGTCTGTTGTACTGGCGCGGGGTTCGCATGAAAGCGTGTCGTCGGGTGTTTGGTTGGTTTGGTGAGCTGATGATGCTCTTGTGTTTTCAGGACTGAAGTGATGGACCCAAACCAAGCAGTGTCCGCTCAATCGGCCTTCACAAAACAACTCCCGCTCCGTTTTCAATGAGCTGAGCTCCACAGCGTCTCATCACTGAGAGCAAAAAGAAGTTTGCTGGAGAACCATGGAGGACTGTGCTGTGACGACTGACGCATCCTCGTTCGCTTTCCAGTCCTATCACAGCAATAAACTCCTCCTGTGCCACTATAACTACACCGGCAAACTGAATCAGAGCCGGTACGAAGATGGACTGAAACCAGAATCCATCGCCTCTCTCTCCATCTGCTTCCTCATCGTCGTGGAGAACCTGATCGTGCTCATGGCCATCTGGAAGAACAAGAAGTTCCACAAGCCCATGTACTACCTGCTGGGCAACCTGACGCTGTCGGACCTGCTGGCCGGATTCACCTACATGCTGAACATCGTGCTGTCGGGCCCGAACACGCTGAAGCTGACGCCGCTGCTGTGGTTCCTGAGAGAGGGAGGCGTCTTCATCACGCTCTCGGCGTCCGTCATCAGTCTGCTGGCCATCGCCATCGAGCGCTTCTTCACCATGCGCAACACCAAGCCCTACTACCGGGCCAAACGCAACCGCATGTTCGCGCTGATCGCCGCCAGCTGGGTGCTGTCGCTGTTGCTAGGCGCCCTGCCGATTATGGGCTGGAACTGTCTGCGTCGTCTGGAGTGGTGCTCCACCGTCATGCCGCTCTACGCCAAGAGCTACAACTTCTTCTGCGTGCTTGTGTTCCTGGCCGTCCTGCTGGCCATCGTGCTTCTGTACGGACGCATCTTTCACTTCGTCAAGACCAACACGCAGAACCCGAGCAGCGTCCAGCGCAAACCCTACGGCCATCGCTCGCGGAAGTACATGGCGCTGCTGAAGACCGTCACCATCGTGGTGGGAGCGTTTATCCTCTGCTGGATGCCGCTGTTTGTGCTCCTGCTGATGGACTTCGTGTGTCCCGTGAAGACGTCCGTGACGGTGTGTCCTGTTCTCTTAAAGGCTGATTACTTCCTGGGCGTGGCCATGTTTAATTCCTTCATTAACCCGGTCATTTACACGCTGACGAACAGAGACATCCGGCGGGCCATTCTGAAGCTGCTCTGCCGCCGCTGTCTGATGACCAAAGATGGCCGCGTGAGGAAGATCGGCATCCGCATCAGCTTCACGAAGACGGACGTGAACCGCCAGGGACTGGAGACGACCATCTCATCCGGGAACGGCACCACCTTACCTGTCAAATCCATCTACCCCAAACTCAAGCTCTCCGTCATCGCATAAGCACATATGTGTCCCTGGAATTTCAAAGAAATCGACCCTTATGACTGTTTTTGTGATCCAGGGTCACATTTCAGAGTCTGGACTGAATCGTGACGAATCAAATCTAATTAAAGGCTCATTCCAGCCACGAACTCTCACACAGCCCAAAATAGAAACGGTTTCAAACACAAACTTTGCTATATGGACCTTGAATCAAGCTGCCATGGGCAGAAAGAGGTCTTTGCGTAGGTGTTCTTCAGCATTTCAACATTCGGTCCTTTACATGTGAACTGAGATACATCTGCACAAATGCTCCGAAAGATAAGACTCAGATATCAGTTCATCAGTTCATCAGCTTGAGATCTGAATCCATGCAGAGACTTCAAACAAGCATGCACTGAACAGCAGACAGGCCTCATACAGCGGCCTTGAGCTTTGGAAAAAGCGCTTTATAAATTAAACTTATTATTATTATTAAATATAACAATATATGTCAGTCATTTTTGCTACTGATGAATACACAAACCCTCCACAGATAAAAGCAGTATGAAGAAAATAACTGTAAATATTCCACTCTCGTGCTCTTATCGAATGTTAAACCGTGAGCGTCTCTTCACACAAAAGCATATTTAAGGTTTGTTAGTACAGTTTTCTTTGTACAGTGTAAATGCTTGACATACTGTTTTTACAAGTTTTTGTAAAGCCTGATTGATGCTAAATTATGTTCTTTCTTATTTGATATTAAATATTTTTTTACAGTGTCAGGCCATTTTTGCTTTCCCCCAAAAACCCATACAGTGATCAGTTCCTAAAATAACCTTTTTTCTTAGTGTGAAGAACATTTTTCACTATGAAGAATGTTTAATGGAATGTAAAGTTTCAGTAGATGTTAAATGATCTTCATGGAGCCATCAATGCCAGTAAAGAGCCTGCTCATCCCTTCACACACACACACACACACACACACACACATACACACATTTGTTTTCTATTTTATTATCGTTAAATTGAACTAATGATATTTTCTATCCCTAACCCTCACCAAATCCTTTGACCTTTCACTATCGCCCTCAATCATGTGACTCAAACATCAGTGTGAGAAGCCCATTAAACCATGTTCTTCGTTAACTCAATCAGAGGCAGATTTACCCATCAGGCAAAGATCAGCGACCGCCTTGGGCCCCGAAAGCCAAGGGAGCAAATGTAAATATCATGCATCTGAAGCTGTAGCAACAGTGCGTATTATACAGTATGTTTATTGGTTTAAATGCCGCTTACTCATTTATGAGAAGGACCCAAGTAGAGGATGCATACAGTTATTTTTTTTGGTTGATATAATCCTTAGTTGTGTAAATGTATAATTTCGTTTTCATTATTTTTTTAGTTTCATTGAAATTTGTAGTTAAAATAACTATAAATAAATGTATTTTAAAGTTTAGATTTAGACGCTGGTAACTCATCAGTGGATTTTCCTCGTCAATACAGGCTATATTTTTC